>NC_032090.1:534871-784103 GCF_000182965.3 Candida albicans SC5314
AACCATCTTGCCCTTTGTAGCTTTAGGTCCTCTTGCGTTTTGTTGAACTCTGGCACAAACGAATTGAACTTGTGGTTGTTGATAGCATCATCTTCGTGTTCTCCGTGCTCAGATTCAGCTTTGTCTTCCATTTGTATTTGTCGTCTTAACTCTCCCACCTGTTTGCATATTGCATCAATGTCGCTGGGCAACGAGTTCACAAGCTCTCGTTTTATTCTCAGGGCTAACTTGCATCCTTTCCCGTTGGTGGTAACACCTAACTGGAAATCTCCCGAGGTGTAGGTTGACAACATTGTAAATGTACATAAATCTGGTGAGTCGGTTGTGTTTACCGGTATGCGCAACTTGCGACATCTTTGATATATCTCTTGCTTCAAGGCAAGCTGTGAGCTGGGCAACGACACATAAACTCGGTCAACAATAGAATCCACCTCTGCTCGACCTAGAGTAGTTAAGTAATGGGGGATCTTGGTTGGGAAATCTTTATCAATTAATACCGGTAGTTTATTGTCAGTTACATATTGCATGATGTTGGGTGGAAAATTTTGTGGTTGTGAATCGGTAATGAGAATTGGGTTTGCACCTGATTCTATGATTGAAACGATTCTGGTATTGGAAACAGCAGAATACCCAATCAATAAGTGGGTCTCCCCGGTAGTTATGTTGGAAGTTAGCAAATTAGTCATGCTTGAGAACGAGTGTATAAGAAACACAATCAAGGTGCGAAATCTGTTGTTTATAAAGATCAATGACTTTGAATCAAAGATGTAGTGGGGTTTGAAAAATAAATATTTCGGATTATGCTGCGAAGTGGAAAAAAAAAAAAATAAATATTGTGATTACAATTAGATGTGTGAAATTGCGTAATCAGTGATTGGGTGGAGACTGCATATAACCAAATGATATAGAACATTCGTGTTGAGCCAAATACATGGAAAGGTTGCAGGTTGTATGGTGTTGGATGTCAAATCTGACAACGGGGATTTGTTGTTTACGTAAAGTTCATCATGTGCTGAAAGAATTTGATCAATGTGTAGAGTTATGTATAGTGCTGAGCATTACTTCAACACCCAAGGCCCAAAGAAGGTGACACATAGGTTTAACCAAAATTCATTTTAGGTGGTTTCGTGTCCGTGGTATATCTATAGAATCGCCGTGTTACCTGTCTTGCTTAGTTTGTTGTAGGCATGCTGTTATGACTTGTGATGTGAGCTGTTGGAGTTTGTACAGAGGAGACGAGACACCGAAAGGAAAAAAAAAAACGGAGCTTCTCAAAATCAAAACAATAAATAAACATAGAACCATTTCACTACACCAAAAATGACAGATGACAGTGCTACACCAGCATCAAAAAAGAGGAAGCTCACCTTTGACAATGAAATTTTGAATCCTTTAAATTTTCAACCGATGATTAACAAACAGAAAATATCAACAGCTGTAATTGAGAAGTTTTGGCAACCATTAGATTCTGTAAATTCACAATCGATGGACAACATCATGAACGTTGCTTTATTGAAAACACTTGATGAGCTGCATAGCAAAGTTAGCAGAAGCATCACAAATGTTTGGTTTAATTCTGCAAACCCAGAATCTTTCAAGTCACGTTTATCACAAACAAAGCTTCCACCCCCTAGTTCTATGTACAGTTCAAAATTGAGGATACGGGCGAATGAAGTTGCCGACGTCTTAAGTTATGATTCCTTGACACGAAAGAGGACGGTTTTGGAAACATATTTACTGGCAGAATTAAAACAATTACAAGAGCTAGAGAATCACTACAATCAGTCATTATTGGCATACAAGCTGGACTTGGAATATTTGAAGAAGTTTAAATCAACGGTTAAAAACAACGAGCTGAAGTACAATGAGGAGCTAGAACGTAAGCGTGAAGAGTTAAATCTAAGTGTGCAAAATAAAAACCCAGATGATATATATTTATTGTCAACTGATAATGATTTTGACCCTGAGACAGACGATGATACCAAGTTCATTCTTGAAACAATACAGGAAAATTTGTTTCAATCAAAATTAAAAAACTTGAATGATAAGTTGGAAGTGTTATGCAATGTTTTAGATTAAATAGATATCCAGTAAATAGTAATAATCAATATCTCATTATTCATTCCATACTGTATAGACAAGCATCCGTCCTTTTTGGTATCCCAGAGGGCAGCAAAGTCTGATTGTATTTGCAAATCATTCAAGTCGTCTTTATTTTGTAAACTAGTTGATTGTACAAAGAATTTATGCATGGACGATTTCTCCTTCAAACATTCAGCAATTTTGGTTATCAATTGCTTAGAAGGCACGTCAACGTTCTCTTTGATAAAATTGATAATGAACTCTTGCGAAAAAGGAGCCTCGGTATTTTGAGAGTTGCTGATTACTTCGATACTCATATTTTCGTGATAAGGGCAACAAGCTATGACGTCGAATGATACTAATGGTTGTAGTGGTGGAATCTCTCGTCCGTTTTTTTTTCCGTGTATGTTCTTATCCATAAACAAATATTTTCCGTCTTTGGTTCCGCGTCCCTTCTTTTTGGTTTCTTTGTTTTTTTTTTTTTCATTTTTTTTTAAAACTTTTTTTAATATATTATTTTCTTATTTATTAACTAATAACTATACTTCATGAACTTTTTTAGGAAGAAAACAGAAGAGGATAGAGATAGTTCCTCATCAAGTCTTCCCCGAGATGACACAGCTTCTGTTTCATCAAAAGCAACAAGCACAAGCACAAACACTACTTCAAAAGTGGAACTCGTCAAATGTTATATTCCCTTTGAACAACCGGTGAACCCTATTAAAGCACCTGATTTTGAACTCGATAAAGAACAAATTGAAAAATATGAAAAGTTGGTAGCATATTTTGAAGATTATATTTCGAAGGAGATACCTGTAAATGACCAGCATAATGCTACCACGCATCCACTCATTGAAGATGAGTTGGCTTGGTTGACGAAAGAATGCTTTCTCAGATATTTAAGAGCCACAAAATGGAAGGTGGATGCTGCTATCAAGAGAATCGAGGACACTATCATTTGGAGAAGGACATTCGGGGTCGCTAACATACCAAACCATACAGATCCCAAGAAATTAATTACAGCAGATTTGGTATCTGATGAAAACGAAACTGGGAAACAGTTGATTGTGGGATATGATAATGACAACAGACCATGTCTTTATTTGCGTAATGGTTATCAAAACACTGCTCCTAGTCTCAAACAGGTCCAGCATTTGGTTTTCATGCTTGAAAGGGTTATACACTTTATGCCGCCTGGCCAAGATAGTTTGGCCCTATTGATCGATTTTAAAGCGGCTCCAGCTGAACTTAATTTGTCGTCTAAATTTCCATCATTGTCTACGTCAAAACAATGCTTGCACATTTTACAAAGTCATTATCCAGAACGATTAGGAAGAGGCTTGTTTACAAACATTCCTTGGATCGGCTATACTTTCTTCAAAGTTGTTGGTCCTTTCATTGATCCACACACGAGACTGAAAACCATTTATGATCAACCATTTGAAAATTTTGTTCCCAAAGAACAATTGGACAAAGAATTCAACGGTATATTAGATTTTGAATACATTCATGATACATATTGGCCAAAAATGAATGAGATTGCCGACAGAAAAAGAGCCAACTACATGGAGAATTTCAGAAGATTGGGATCAAAGATTGGGTTGAGTGAATACGACCTTAGATTAGAACAAGCTGCATTATAAATTTTTATAGATAATACATTTTTAGAGTAAAGCCTATAATCATCTGTAGTAAATTGAGAATTTTGTTAGCTTTTGTTCTAGTTTTAAACATCTCTACTTATCCTTGTGGGAAGAAACTTTGCTAGATAAATTACTACAATCAGTTTGTTTATTGTTTTTCGGTTGGATTAGATGCGAAATTCTGATTAAATTGATGTTAGTTGTATTTTTCCATCTCAAATCGAGATCCAACAATAATTTGACTCTGTCAACTAATAATCTATAGTGACTGAAAAATCTAAAAAAAAAAATTTCAAAATACAAAGTCTTCACTTGATTGTCTCTTCACAACCATGACCTACGTACTAACAGCAATATCACACAATGATAGTAAATTTGAAACTGAGACATTAGATTCTATAAAAGAGTTTATCTCAAATAACTTCACCCTCGTTTCATCCAAAGAGTTGTCACCACGTGCAATTGATTATGTTATTCTGATTAATGATTTTGAGTCTAGCAAAGAAAATGTGAAAGAATTTTCTATATCCAAGTCTTTTGATTTAGTCATCCAGCTAGAATCATCAAGAAAAACGAAAAAATTGTTTATTTTCGATATGGATTCTACGTTGATTTACCAAGAAGTAATCGAATTGATTGCAAGTTATGCCGACATTGAAGACAAGGTCGCGGAAATTACCACTCGTGCGATGAATGGAGAATTAGATTTTAATCAATCATTAGCTGAAAGAGTATTGCTATTAAAGGGAATTGATGCATCATCAATCTGGGACGAGTTGAAATTGAAGATACAAGTAACAAATGGAGTGCCTGAATTGTGCAAAGCATTGAAAAAATTAAATATAATAATGGGAGTTTGTTCAGGAGGGTTCATTCCGTTGGCTGAATTTTTAAAGGAGAAATTGGGCTTAGACTATGCTTTTGCCAACACCTTGGGAATTGACGATTCCAATCGTTTAAACGGTACAACCGTTGGCCCTATAGTGAATGGAGAAAAAAAAGCTGAGTTATTGTTAGACATAGCCAAGAAACACAAAATTGATCCACTGGATGCCGTTGCAGTTGGAGATGGTGCTAATGATTTGAAAATGATGTTTGTAGCTGGATTTGGTATTGCTTGGAATGCTAAACCTAAAGTACAGAAACAAGCTCCAGCCTGCTTGAACACAAAGAGCTTATCAGACATTTTGTACATTATGGGCTACAATGATAAAGAAATAAAAGAGTTGATAGATTAGATATACTAATATACAAAAGAATAATATTAAAAAAAATAAGCCAAACAAAAGTTGTGTAAGGAAAAAGTTACCATCACCCAACAATAGTGCCACCAAACACCCCCATAATAGCATTCATTAACAAAACTTTTGTACCTGGCTTTAATTGTTCTAGTGTTACATTATCTTCCTCTATAAAATTCTTCCGTAGCAAAAAGTGTCTTGTTACTCCACAGAGACAACCCGAACTTAATAGAGGAGTCACCCATTTCCCGTCTGACTCCCTCTTAACGGCTATATTTGTGATGCTTCCCTCCATGACATTGTTTTGAGTATTAAAAAGAACAACTTCTTCCTGACCTGGGTTAGTACCAGGTAATAATTTCCTTGCCTCGTTATATACTTCTCTCTTTGTAGTTTTGAAGGACGTAAATGGTGAGATCAAAGTGGGACTATCACTAATATACACCTTCCAATTCACATCTTCTCCATCCTCGTCATCAGGATGACTCAAAAATTCAAGCTCTTCAGGAAATGTTCCCAAATCAGGAAAAATACCACTTAACAAATTGTGTCTACCAGGAACTTCATATAACTCAAAAGTGACCGATCCATCCAATTTGAATAGACCCCGAACCTTGTACGAGCACAATACCGATTTCTTCAACTTTCTCATTGCTTGAACTAGTTGTTTATATAAAAAAGATTCTGTTATTTCGAAATCAAGAGTTGTCCCGAATAACAAATGAAAAAAATTCATCGAGAATTGCAATCTACTAGTATGCTCCGGGAGTAAGAAGAAATTTTGAGGTGTGATATCATCATAAGTCAATGGGGAAACGGAAGAAAGATTTGGATCATATCGAATTGTCGAAAGGATTTCCAAATCTTGAGGGTTGATGGTGTTGTTATGACCACTTGGGAAATTCTTTTCAATATAATCTCTATGAATTTCTCGTACTAGTTCACTGTTTAAACTCGTTGGCATTCTGTGTTTGGGGTTTATTAGGACTTTAGAAATAGAAAACAACCAAGAAAAAATGAAATACACACACAAACCAATCAACCCATCTTTTTTTGTTGGTTCAAGTTTTTCTTTTATATTTCAAGGTATTTGCATTTTAGTTTTTGCTACTTCTATAACATTACAAATTATATACAACTATTTGCTAATAAGGTCTAAATCTTTTCTTTTCCTTCATCATTCTGACCTTTTCTTGATCCAATTTGAACTTATTCAACAACTCATTCATTTCTTCCTTCTTTCGTTGCCTCAATTGAAATCTATAAAAGTCTTGTTTTTCCTTACTCTTCATCTTGGATTGAGCTTTCACAACTCCAACGGTTGATGCTAATTTCTGTTTGCCCAAAATACCCGCTTTGGTTTTTCTGTGACTACCGACCACCAAAGTGAACCCATCTTCATCAACCAAATTTCTTTGCAGTTGTAATTCTTCAATTGACTGTTGTTCTGCTTTGTCAAAATCTATTAACGCTTGGGAGACTTCTTCTGTTAAGCTATTTGGGTCTAGTATCTGCTTCTGATATTGTTTCAAATAATAATTTGATGTGAACTGTTGTATTGGCCATTCACACTCAGTAAGGCTAGATGATAACTTTTTCAATGAGTTAAAGGCTAGTGTGAAAGAGGCCTTATCTATAAATGCCACAATACCACAGTTTTTAGGTAACTTGCTTGCTTGTTCATCAACAGCGTCGACCAAATCCAAGTCCGATGTTAGTTTGGTTAAATTAATCCATATGTCTTCAGGATAATCAGTCAAAAGTGAGTTTATAAACAGTTCTATTGTAGATCCTATGGCTACTTTCTGAAAAAATTTTTTGATAGTAGACAAGTCTGTGGATATTGGCAAGTTGCAAATAAATAATGATCTGTTATCATTGGCAGTGCCTTTCAGTTCATGTTTCTTAAAGTATATGTAATGTATTGATTTGGTACCTGTTAACTTGAGAGGCAACACATAAAACCCTTTTATTTCTGTAGGTGCCATTATAGTGAAGTTATAGATTAACAGTATCTACTCGAGATGATTAGAGATTTATAGATGAGGAAGAGAGTCTGGCAGAAGAAAAAAAAAAAACCAACAAGTGGAAAAAAAAAAGAGAAAAGAAAGCTCACTAAAATTATACACTAAAGTCTCAACTAGTCGTGTAGTGGCTACAAAAAGACTGAGCTCAACCGAAAGAAAGAAAATGACAGTGGTACACACACACAGACGCACAGACACGCCCACAATACATACAAAATTTCAACAAAGAAAAAAATTTTCTTTTTTCTTCACATATAATTTTTCTTCTACAAAACAGTTATTCCCATACAAACTATAATTTGGTGAGACTAAGTTGTAAGAACCTCAATAACAACAAACTATACCCTCAATAACATTGATAGAAGTGGGAAAAGGACAAAAAAAAAGTTTTCAATAGAAAATGGATAAACAAACATTATTAGCTGCCCTTACAGGTACATTGGCTTCAGACCAACAAATCAGGAAGCATAGTGAACAACAATTACATGCATTCGAACAACAACCAGGGTTTACCGCATATTTATTAGATTTGATTACTGATGCAACAGAAAACCAGCCAGGGGTGAAAACAGCTGCTGCTATTTTCTTCAAAAACCGAGTCGTCAATTACTGGGTTGTTCCTGAAAACAAACAACACACTGCATTCTACCTTTCAGAGACTGAAAAATCCAGCATAAAAGAAAAGTTGGTGTCCACATTGTTTGCAACATATAAAATTCAACAGATCAGATTACAATTATCTACTGCATTGAACACTATCTTGAGTTATGATAAATGGGACGAGTTAACCAATATTATCCAGAAACTATTGTCTGATGAATCCAACATCGATCATGTTTTTACAGGATTGATCTGTCTTTACGAATACACCAAAAATTACAGATGGGCCGGTTTTGAGCTGAACAATTTTGTTAATCCTATATTGGAGGAAATTACTCAGAAATTGTTCCCACAATTGGAAAATTTGGCCAACAAGTCGATCGAAAGCGACAACAAGGTTGCTGATGAAATGCTCTACTTGATTATCAAGATTTTCAAATTCACTTCATACTCTTCATTGCCAACATATTTTCAAGACTCCAACAACTTGGGAAAATGGTGTCAAATTCATGTGTTGATAATCAGCAAACCTTTGCCCAAGGACGTTTTGGAAGAAGATCACATTGAAAGCAGAAATTCTCACCCAAGAGTGAAAACTGTTAAATGGTGTTTTGCTAATATGAATAGACTTTTAAGTAGACACGGGGGTGGGTACTTGACCAAATCCAAAGAAACAAATCAATTCGCACAAATGTTCATTTCTAACTTTGTTCCTGAATTGTTGAACGCTTATTGGAAGATTATAGAGTCATGGTCAAATAAAACAGCTTGGCTCAGTGAGATTTCTTTATATCATATGATATCATTCTTAGAGCAAATTATTGAGACTCCAGCTTGGTCTTTGATCAGCGATAAATTGGATGCAATTATCAGACATGTAATTTTACCTACTTTAGTGGCAACCCCTGAGACTGTGGAATTATATGAAGACGACGCCGACGAGTACATTAGACGTTTCTTTGATATCAATCGTGAACAAAGCACCTCAGATGTTGCGTCAATAAATTTTATTTATCGTTTGTCCAACAAAAAGTTCAAGCTGACAATAGGAATGGTTTGTCAAATTATTAATGAGATTTTTACTGAAAGAAGAAACAATTCCGAGTCTTCTGACACAGCCATGAAAGTGGAAGGTGGTTTGAGAATTTTGTCGACAATTTCTTACAAATTAGATTCTAAGTTTTCCCCCGTAGCAGGTCAAGTTGATAATTTACTTTTCACATTTGTATATCCAGAGTTGCTGCAAGATTGTGCTTCCAAGACTCCGTGGTTGACAGCTAGAGCATGTGACACAATTGCTATGTTTCATGACCATCAGTATACTGATATGAAAATTTTGCAAGATATTTTCCAAAGTGTTGTTACATGTTTCTCCAACGATGCACAGTTCCCGATACAATTGACTGCTGCAGATGCGTTGTCTACGTTAGTTAAAGAAGATTCGGTTTCCCAATTAGTTGCCGATCAAGCGCCACAATTGATGGGAATACTTTTAGAAAAATCAAAGCAATATGAAAGTGACATATTGACCAATGTTATGGACATTTTTGTGGAAAAGTTTGCGAAGAATTTGGAACCATACGCAGTAGAATTGGGATCCAAATTAGTTGAACAATTTATCAAAATCGCAAGCGAGATATTGGAGACAAATGGTAGTGGGCACACAGACAAAGAAATCCAAGCCGCTGGTATATTGAACACCTTAACAACCTTGGTTATATCGATGTCAAATGCCCCCAACGTGGCTTTACAATTGGAATCTGTTTTGAAAGATTTAATTAACTTTATATTCGAAAATGCTATGATTGTCTTTTTAACAGAAGTAATCGAAATCTTAGAATCGATTTTATTTGTCAGACCAGAAGTTTCACCGGTTATCTGGAATATTTTCAAGGTTGCTATTGAGTCGTTTGAGACCTATGCATACGAATACTTTGACTCATTCCAACCATTTTTTGAAAGTATCATTAACAAAGGATTTGAGCAACCTGATATTACTATAGCAGATGAACGTGTTCAAGCATTGATGAATGTATGTTTCACTATATTGAAAGACGAAGATACGGATCCTGTTTTTGCACATCTGGCTTTTGAGAATATCGAGTTGACAGTTTTGGCTCTTAACCAGAGGTTTGCAAGCTTCTTACCACAATTTTTACCAGAAATCTTTGACATTTTCACTAAATTAGAGAGCCAAGATGCCTTTGACGGATACATGCTACATCATTTGTCTATTTTGAAAATATTGTTTGCTTGCATATATGTTGATCCAGCTGTCACTGTTCAATTTATTTTGTCGAAAGGATTTTTGGTGGACTTTTACAAGTTGTGGATTAAGTACAGCTCCGACTTTCAAAGTGTGTACGGTTGCAAATTGCAAGTTTTAGCAAGTATGTCTATCTTGAACAATGACAATGCTGTTAATTTAATACCAGAGGATTTGATCGGAGAAACTGTCGATTTATTATTGTCAAACATTGCTACTTTACCGAGTGCCATCAAAGCCAAGAATGCCATCTTATCCAGCGAATCCAGTCAAAAGACACAGCAAAAGGTCATGGAGGACAATGGTGAGGACGAAGGTGAAGAGTTCGCTGATTTTGAAGATGACTTTGAAGTTGATGAAGCTGAATTGGAAGCAATGAAGGAAACTCCAATTGACCAGCTCAATGCATTTGAATACTTTGCACAAAATCTTTTATCACTTCAACAGCAACAAAACAAGTACGACGTGTTATTTGGAGGAATTGATTCGAATAAGAAAGAGATGATCCAAGAGTTAATTAAGATTACTCAACAAACAAGATAAATAGGGTTTATATATTGATTATATAGAAATATTATTTACAAATTAGGTTGCTTTTAGTTTTTTATTCTTTTTTTATTTGAGTTAGATTATTTTGTAGTTTCTATTTTCTATATGACTCCCTCACTCTTAGCATCATAATTGGTTATGGATATAGAGAAACTAAGTTGAATGGCTGCAGTGATATATTCCAACTCAAAAGAACTAGACTTAGAAGTATCATTTTACGCACAACAAGAATATCTCTCAGTGCAAGGAAAAAAAGAGAATCAAAACCTACACACAAAAGAAATTATACGCAATTGCTACTTTTGAATATAACTATTTTCTTTCTCAATCATCATATATTAACAATGTTTTCGGGTTTTGGTTCATCAATATATGGGTCCGGATTTGGATCATCAGGATTTCCAAGTAATAAGTTTGAAGAATACTTTCGGTGTTATCCGATTGCTATGATGCCCGACTTGATTCGAAAAGACGATGCAAACTATGGTGGCAAGATTTTTTTACCGCCATCAGCTTTAAACAAGTTAACTATGTTACACATAAGGTACCCTATGTTGTTTGAAATAAAGAATGAACAGAATGAGAAGTTGACACATTCCGGAGTTTTAGAATTTATTGCTGAAGAAGGAAGAACGTATTTGCCACAATGGATGATGAATACTTTGGAACTCACCCCTGGATCCTTGATCAAAATAACCAATTGTGATTTGAATTTGGGAAAATTTGTTAAAATTGAACCTCAGAGTGTTGATTTCTTGGATATAAGTGATCCTAAAGCAGTGTTAGAGAATGTTTTGAGAAAATTTTCAACTTTAACCGTGAATGACATTATTGAAGTTAATTATAACGATGCTATATATGGGATAAGAGTTTTAGAAGTTAAGCCTGACAGTACATCTAAAGGTATATGTGTGGTGGAGACAGATTTAGAAACTGATTTTGCACCGCTAGTGGGATACGTCGAACCAGAGTACAAACCAAAGACAGTTGAACCACTGAGCAAACCCATTGATCCATCAAAAGTAAACAAAAGTGCAGGTGCTGCTACTATGGCCAAATCGATAAACTATGCCAAATTAGTTGCTGAAGCTGGGAAAACCACAAAGTTCTCTGGAAGTGGTCAAAAGTTGTCTGGAAAGTCTATTGACATGGATAAAAACCAAAGCACAAAGAACTACCGAATTGACGACTTGGATCCAGATGCACCACCTGTTCCATTGTCATTACCTGAGAACCAGTTATTTTTTGGTTTCCCAGTAGTATTACCAACACAAGAGGAAATCGATGAGGAGAGCAAAGAAGAATTAAAGAAGCAGCAAGCATTCTCGGGATCAGGGCAATCGTTGAGGCAGAGCAAAAAGAGAAAAGATAAAAATACTAACTATCCCTCGCTAAAAAACCATACAAGAAGTCCAGATGCTATTGAGATTGACTAAATTCTCGTAGTAATAATGTGAAATATACAAGAAACAGGAATATTATAGGAATAAACTCTATATTTTTATAGGTACAAAAAAACAAAAAAAAAATAAACAAGTAAAGTTAACTTAACTGAACTTACTCTAAAGTGGATGAAGGAAGGAACACATCGTTTCCTTGTTCTTCAGCTTTCATTTGATGATAAACAATGTCAGTAGACTCCCATGGGTATGCAATCCAGCTATCTGGGACAGAACGAGCAGCAAAATAATTACCAGTATTCATAATATCATCTGGCAATTCTGCTTTCTTTTGCTTTTGCTTGTCGTGCAACACAAAAATACCAAACTTGGTATCTTTAGGGTCTGCACCTTTGGCTTTTGATTGCTCTTCCACATCCTTTTTCAATTCACTGACTGCGTAATGCAAAGTGGTTCTGGTATCATCAACCTCATCAATAATTAACACATTTTTACCAACCAAGTCAATTTTAGATTGATGATAATCAATCCATTGAGTACGCACAACTTGGGTACCTGGCTTTTCAATACCGTTTTCACTCTCAATCTCTTCGTATAAAGACAATATGATAGCCATAATTCTAACGTTTGGTTGACCTGGTTCTTTCAAGAAGGAACGCAACATTCTAGCTGGAATAAAACCACCGCCACCAATAGCAATGATCAAGTCAGGCTTAAATTCTTTGATCTTAGGGGCTATTTCTTGACATAACTGGTGTATATTATTGTACGAAATGTACATTTTCTCAGATTCAGACATGTTGCAAATGCTAATTTATTAAATGGACTCAAAAGTAGAAAACTTGTATATAAAAATTAAGATGGACCCAAAGTTGTGAGTATTTGTAGACACCAATGACTACGGAGTTGTTTGGTGTGTATGTGTTTTTTTTTATCTTTTTCTTCAAAAAAAGAGGGATTTACACCAAGAATTTTTAAAACTAAAAAGAAACTAATTTAGAAAAACTTTATTAAATATTTTTTTTTTCTTCTATCAATTTCGTGATGATGGGATGAATGATGATGATGATGATGATGATGATCTGCAAAAAATTTTTTTGGCCAGTGTACACACACACTTGTACAAGCAAATTCAATCATCGAGATGTCAACGTTTACTATTGAGTTTACCAAAGTATACTAGAAACAGTCTCAAAAAAATAGAGGTAGACGAAAAGTATATCCTATGATATCGATTGCAAGGTATTCGTTAATAAAGAAAATGGAATGTAGGCTCACATCTATTCCAACGGAGCTACCGATACACACCTAAGATGATGGCGATTAATCGAATGCAAAAAAAGAACTTACGATTCTCATATCAAAGCTTCCAGCTTCAATCATTTTCAATTTAGACTTTTTATTTAACTAATCGTAGATGAGCAATTTCAATACACAGTTATTCAGGAAGATGTATGTTTTTCTTCCATTGGAATAAACTAGCTGCTATCATTTGTCGAGGAAACAAATCTCGTCGATGACTTATTCTGATTTGATAGTCTGATTCCAACGTCTCTACAATCGCCTTCCTGAATTTTCGACCAAATGAATTATACTCAAATTTGTTGGCAATCCAAACGGTATTATTATTGTTGAAAACTTCGTCAAATAACTCACCTATGTGCAAAAGCTCTTCTTTGGTAGCGTCACTATTAGTATGATTTGTTGTGAAGGGCAACCCTGAATGAATACGACCAAATTGAATCAGAAATGAATCCTTAATGTCTTGTTTCATGGACCGCTCATTTAATATTTCCAAGTATCTGCAGAACTCCAAACTCAATTCTAGTCCCGTAGCAACCAATTTTTGATAGATCTGTTGATTTGCAGGAGTAAGTGACTGCGTTGTGGACAAGACCCCAAACCCGTTTATTTCTTTAAGTCGATATTGTGTTGATATTTCAGGAAGCTTTTGTAAATCACAAACACCAGACTCTTCATATTCTATTTTATTACTCTCCACTATCGAGTTAATGCAAAACAAGGATTTTAAAGAGCTAGGCCATTTTCTTTTTCTTGGTAACAGAGACATCATGATAGTAGTTGCCATTGGAAAAGAATCCTCAGATAATGATACTGCTTGCTCGTTGCTCGTGGCATCAATTGATTGATGTTCATATTTGTTTGTCTCTTTTTCTGATTTAGCAGCATCGATTGCTTCTTTATCCAGGGGAATATTACTGGGAACAGTGTCGTTTCCTGGATCAACAACAATGGCGGTGGTTTGTGGCACAGTTGCCTGAATTTTAAATAGTTGTTGAGGAAGACTATTTGAATTTGACAGTAAGGACAGCAAGTTTTCTTTGTCTTTGTTTCTCCCCCCATTATCGGGATTTTTGTTTTCAGCTCTTCTAAAGTGATGTTTGGGCTTTGTTAAAATTTCTGAGCTAGCTTTAGATTCTTCTCTCTTTTTAGATGTGTCTGATTTATTTATAGAAGAGGAAGAAGACGATTCATTTTCTGACTTCTTCTCAACAGTTTTGTTGGACAATTCAGCAAAGACTTTTTTTGAAGTGGTATCTTCAAGTTTTGGGACTCTCTTATGAGGAGTCGAATGAACCAGATCACTCAAACCATTTCTTTTAGCCTGCGTGCTACTGCTTGAATTATTTGCAACCTCATTATCAGGATCTATTTTGTTGGAAACATTGGTTGAAGTTACCAGGACGGTGGTGCTAGGCTCTTTGAATGTTCGCTTGAGTTTTGTTTCAGACATGACTGGGATGATAATTTGAAAATCGGATTCTTTTGGAAAAATCAACTTTGAGGTTTATCATATAACTTAGATGAATCAAAATTATCGGATGTCTAAAAAAAGAAACAGAAGAGCAAAGTCATGCTTTAAAAAAAGCTTAAGCAAGTTGAAACCAGGATATACGTACATATATATGTGAATGTTTCAATGCAAAGTGCTTGTAATGCATACATCAGAATAACAAAATTGTATTTGCCTCTTGTTTCACAGTGCAACATAACAATATATTTAATCAACAGAAAGATATTTGTTCATATGCACAGAATATAGATGGTATGCCTTTCAGGTATTTATCTTACAAAGCAGATCAAATAACTTATCCCTATATATCATTGGTATTTCTTAGCATGATTTCTTAGACAGAAAAAACTCTATTCAAAGTACATTGTTATTCTTTCCCCCATGCTTGAAGGTCTCTTACAATTTTGTACTCTAGATAAAGATAGTGGAATTAATATTGGTATAAACAAATATACCAGCAATCGAGGAGAACATCTTTTAATGCTCCATCTTTCATAGAGTCGTTATTACTGGGGCAACACTATTTCCTAATACAGTAATAATTCCTTTTTATGACGGATCTGCATATGAAGGTTGAACATAAATTTTTTTCTTCAAATTTTTCAGTGCCAATTGTTTTTTTTTTTTTTTTCGTTCCTTCCAGTTTGTTCGATTCTAAGTAATTCTCTCTCCAGGATTGGAATTTAGTTGAGTTGTCCTCTTTTAGTGTTCTACTTGATTCTTTCTCTCTCTATTTTTTTTTTTTACATTAAATCAACACCTAATCAAGATATTTTACATCACCAACCCAATTACTGTTCCTTCATTATTCACATATACAGAATGAAGGGATCTCTATTTATTTTTTATATATTGTCCATTGTTTTTTGTGCAATATTAGGAATTGATTATGGACAACAATTCACCAAAGCAGTACTACTCGCACCAGGTGTACCGTTTGAAATTGTATTAACTGATGAAGGGAAGAGAAAGGACTTATCAGGTTTATGCATTAGAAAAGTATCGAATAATGACTTGGAAAGAGTATACGGATCTCAAATGGGTTCCTTAGTAACCAGATTCCCACACAATTGTATTTTGGATTTGAAGCAATTATTAGGAAAAAGCATAGATGATCCTTCAGTGAATCAATATTTGAAAAATCATTTTGTTAAATTAGTTGCAGATGAAGCAAGAAACGGAATAAAATTTGATTTAGGATTTAATAATTCGACTTTAGAGTTTTCAGTCGAAGAGATTTTGGCTATGAATTTGAATGAAATCAAATCCCGTGCGTTGAATGATTTGGAAGCAAATCCACATGCGGCTGCATTAGTTGAGGATGTGGCAGTATCGATTCCTCCTTTTGCGTCCCAAGCTGTCAGACAAGCTTATTTGGACTCCTTGGCGTTGGCCAACTTTTCCAATGTTTTGGGATTAGTCGAAGAAGGTACTTCTGTTGCCTTGAATTACATCACCAACAAGAAATTGGATAAAGATCTGTACGACAATGTTAAACACTATTATTTGATCTATGATGTTGGTGCAGGATATACCACGACTACATTGTTTTCGTTTACTCCAAAATCCATTGGGCAATCTGTATTGGAAATTGAAAGTATTGGCTATGACGAAATGCTTGGAGGTAAAACATTGACCAATAGTGCTTACTCATTAGTGTTGGAAAAGTTCTTGAATCAATTTAATTTAGAAGAATCCGATTTAACTGACAAAATTGCTGCAAGATTACAAGATACTGCCGAAAAAGCCAAGATAATTTTATCTGCCAATAGCGATTTTCAAACAACTTTAGAGTCTGTTTATAATGAGAAAGATTTCAAATTGTCCATTACGAGACAAGAATTTGAAGATATCAATGCCGACATAATGAATCACATTGCAGACCCGGTGTTGAAAACCGTCTTGGAAGCTGGGTTGAAGGTGGACGATATTGAATACGTTATTTTGAATGGTGGATCTACCAGGGTTCCTTTCATCCAAAAACATATTGCCACTTTAGTTGGTGAGAATAAAATCTCGAAATCAGTGAATACGGATGAAAGTTCTGCCTTAGGGACCACAGCAAAAGCATTGAGATTAAAGGCTGGCGTCAGCAGCGGTAAAGACATGATTTTATTGGAAAAAAGTTTTTCAAATTTTGAAGTTGGCTTAAATGATCAAGAAGAAACTAAAGTCGTGTTTGCAAAAGGTGCAACTATAGGAAATACCACCAGAGTTCATTTAGGGAAAATAAGTGAGGACAGGATTGCTATCTCGTTATATGAAAATGGCGCTTTAATTAAATCATACAATTTTGATGATCTTTTATCCAAAGCAAAAAAGTTGGACTGCAAATTAATAGAAGATAAGAATATATTTGGCAAGCTCTCGTTGGATAATAACAAAATATTTGACTTAGTTGGTCTTGAAGTCGAATGCTCTTCTGGAAAAGAAGGATCCTTTTTTGATAAATTGATGAAGAAGGGTCACTCCGAAAACGATGAAGGTTCTGATAATCAAGAAGAGTCAACACCAGAAAATTCCACCAACTCCACCAAAAATTCTAACTCATCAAAGAAAGTGAGATCTCCAAAAGTCATTTATGTTCCAGTTTCCAAACCATCTTACCCTCATATAAAACCTATTGGTAGAGTTGCCAAACAATCATTATTGGATAAATTGGCATATTTGAAAGCTCAAGATGAGCTTAAGATTGCTACAGATCACATCAAGAACGAATTAGAAGGTCAATGTTACAAATTGCGCGAGTTCATTGAAACACATCATTCAGAATTATTACAGGAATTATCAGAGCAAGATCTTGAAGAAACAACAACTTTTGTCGGTGATTTGATCGAGTGGTTGGACTTTGAAAGCGATGATTCGACATTAGATGAATTAAATTCAAAAGTTGATGAAGTGAATAGCAAGTTTTCTGAAGTGAGAAGATACAAGGAAATTGCAACCACTGATTTGTCTAAAGAAGGGTTAAAGAAATTATACGACGATAGCTCAAATTTGATTATGAAAATTCAGACAAGTATGTTGGAATTTGGCACTAAGATCTCCGAAGTGAGGGAAAAATACGAAGATGCCGGGCTCGATTTTGATAAAGCAAATGAAAGAATCAAACAAATACTTACTGGTAAGGGAGAAGACAAAATGTTATCTTTTGATAAAACTTTGAAAAGCTACAAGCAAGTCATTACAGAAATTGCCAAAGTTTTAGAATACGATGACAAAGACTTCTCAAAAGTGGCCAAATCTCAATTATACTCTTATCATGAGAAATTAGCAAAGGGTGTTGCAGATATGTTTGCCGATGTTATATCAATTGAGAGTCTTCATTTAGATAGAATGGAATTATTTAACCAACACTTTGAACAGTTATTAGAGAGGAAAAAACAACAGGAACTTAGGAGGAAACTAAGAGAAGCACAAAAAGCTGCTAAAGAAGAGCAGAAAGAACAAGAAACCAAACCTGAAGAAGTTGAAATTATTGAGGAAGAAGATGAAGTTGTTGAAGAAGTTCCAAAGCAAACAACAACCGATGACTCTTTGGAGCAAAACACAAATTCTGTAGATGAAAACTCATCAACCGAAAATAAGAAGAAACCTGATGTGGAGCATGATGAATTGTAGAGGAATTTAGTTGGTTTAATTATTATGATTATTTAGTATCAGAAATTTATAGAAAATTTTCCTAGAACATGTATAGTGTTGAAAATATACAAATCCTGGTTTTCTGAACTTATGTAACTTTACAGCCACCACATGTCCAATTGATAATGGGGGAAGGGGATATTTCTTTTGCACTTGCACTTGCCCTAACCCTTGAGAAAAAGTAGTGCCTCAGGGAACAAAACTTGAAGAAGAAAACTACAAAATATCAGTTGAGAAAATTAAGATGGAAGTTTTTCTGTTGTTTCATAAACCATCTTCACGACGAACATATCAATTTGATCATCTAGTATGTCGTCATCGTCTCAACGACAAGCTAATAGCTATTCACGAAGAGCACCTTTCCATGATGATACTAACAATCAATCATCATTCCGAAACCAGCCCAATAGAAATGAGCCACCATTGAATCGCGGACGAGGCTATAATGAACATCAAGGTAGAAGAAGTGATGCAATGCCAAACAGAGGGGATCCTAGACGCCCAGACAATTGCAATGACGGCTATAATGATAGAAGAGATGATGGAAGAGGCGACAAGAATAAGAGGTTTCAACACCCAGGGCGATCTGAGGAACAACCAAAATATTTTGGACGGGGTAATCGAGAATCGTCACAACACCAATCACCTCAGTCGCTGAGACATTCCGGGAGAGAAGGGCAAGGGCAAGGGCCAGACAGAAATAGAAACGATCAAAGATATGACCCCAGACGCAATGACGGTAGAACAGGTAATAATCCACCACACTATAAACCAAACAGATCAAATGATGTCCCAATTGCGAATCGAGGTACGAAAAGATCAAATCAAGAGCATGACGCAGGGCCTTTTAAACAACCAAGACTTTCTGATGAGTATACTCAAAGATCACAGCAACAACAATTTTCTTCCCGTAAACCTTACAACAATAAACCAGATCAAAAGAATGGTTCCAATCGCAAATCCGACTCGAAATTTTCTCAACCCAAATTTCAAAAATCACGTTCGTCTTTTCAAAACCGAGGCAGAGGTAATGATTGGGATCGTTCTGGAGAGGCATATACACCATCATCCAAAAGAAGTGACAATCCAAATTTTTCTGGGCAGCGTAAATTTGAACCGCAATCAAGCTTAGCAAGAGCACGTACTATTTCAGTTGCTAAACCTAAACTGATAAATGAAATTTTAAAAGAGATCGACCGTTTGCAAAACCGTGTACAAGACCTTCAGTCTGTTCAACCAATAGAAGAAGTCAAAGTTATTGATTCAAGATGGAATAAAGTCCCTGAAGGATTTGAGAATTTGTCTGCTGCCAGAGCAAAGTTGTCAGGGTTGTTTCCACTTCCAGGATACCCACGTCCAATTGATTTCACCAAATTAGAAGGTACAATTAAAAATAGATTGAATAATTCCGATGACATTTTGAATGAAACTTCTAGGATTGATCCCGTTGATTCGAAAGCCGCCAGAACGTTGATTGTCAAAAATGATTTATCACAAATAAGTCACTTGAAGCTTGTTGAGTTTTTCAATGATTATTTGAAAGCTATAGATTTTGAAAAAGGGTCTTCCAATAACATTAAGAAGCAGAAAAAAGCTCAAGACAATAAATTTATGATCATTGAATTTAACAATGCAGAATGTGCAACTATCATATACTCCTTGAATGAAACGGAATTATTGTTTAATGCTTACAAAGAAGAGAAGGTTCCTGCACGACAAATGGAGAAATTTAAGTTATTGATTGCTAGACCTAGTGAGTACGTAGTTCAAGATTTGGAGCCTGTTAAATCAGATGAGATTGAAGAAGTTGTGAGAGATAATTCAAGAAAAATTTCCTTGACGATTGTACCTAACGCAACACCGAGCAAAGTTATTGAATCATTAGAAAAGAATGTTGGCGCATTGCAAGGAATTCAGTTTTTAAGACAAAAGGGAACTAAGAATTTGCTTGGGTTGGTATTTGTTGAATTCAAAGACTCCTCTAATGATGTGATTGGCAAATTGAGGAGATTGCCATTTATAACTCGTGCGTTCCATTCATGTATCTTGCCTAATAAGACGCCAATTCAAAAGGGCCCTATCGATTTCCATAGTTTGAAAAACTTGGTGGAAAATAAGAATGTGGCGCCACATCCGCTGCTGAGAGTTATTAGATTGTTAAATGCAGTCACTGAATCAGAATTAGCAGATGATGCCACCTACAGTTTTATCAGAAATGATATGTATAATGAGGCATCTAAATATGGTGAGGTTGTAAATGTCAGAATTCCTAGACCATCACGTAATCATACGCCTGGAATTTTACAGTTCAACACTTCCACAGGTTTAGGCACTATATACATCGAATTTAAAGATGAAAAGATCGCATTGGCGGCCATGATGGAGTTGGCAGGTAAACTGTACAACGATAGAACGGTGTTGGCTACTTTCTATGATTTTGATGATTTTTTGATGGGAATATAGTTGTTTGTATTACATACCATGTGCAGAATTGATGTTTATTTTTCTTCTAAAAATCTTGCCAATTCTTTAGGAACTTTTCTATCGTAACCATGTCTAGCTATTAAATCATAGAGCTTCTCTGGTAGTTCAGGTATGAAACTGAGACTCAACTTTATGATTTCATTTTCTTCTAAATTTGGCCAAGTTCTCAAGATTTTCATTGGTTGTTCACTTTCCAAAATGCTCGAACGACATATTATTAATTGTGCCACAACAAAGAGCACATTTATATGAGTGCCATACGCAAATAGAAAGTCCCATAGTTTCAAAACTGATTTC
Source organism: Candida albicans SC5314 (assembly GCF_000182965.3). Taxonomy (NCBI): domain Eukaryota; kingdom Fungi; phylum Ascomycota; class Pichiomycetes; order Serinales; family Debaryomycetaceae; genus Candida; species Candida albicans. The sequence goes on from NC_032090.1 coordinate 555,918, forward strand.
AAAGGCGGAGTACACGCACATAAAGTTAGTATCGAAGGGAAAGCGTATATCTTTGCCTTTAAAAACTTAGAGTCTAGATAGTCACTCAAGACAGGATCTATTATTTTCAAAACTGCGTCAACCAATTGCAAACCCGTGTGGACTCCTTCCATGTTAGGAGTAATATATAATGGGATTTGCTTGGTTATCAAATTGTGCAAGATTGCAAATGCCTGAGGTTCACTTTTGTGACAAACGTATGCGATGGGTGCCAATAAAACATTTAAACCTTGTACATAGCCAACTTCCGTAGTTATTCCAATACACGATAGTATCCTAATCAAAGATTCCTCGTTCACTTTCAGATGGAATTTTTTATCGTTCATCAAAGTACGAAAAGTATCATTTTTTATTTTGATTAGTAATTCATCTGGGAGGGTCTGACTTGAGGTTTCTAGCAATTGCAAATACTGTTCAGTTGGGAATGGGGGAACTCGACATAGTATGCTCCATACATATGAGCGGTATGGACACTGATCGTATCCTTCAGGTGTTGATAATCCTTCTACTAGTACCATGTATCGAAGCTGCGACAAACCATTCTCAAGAAATAGCTGGGAGCCACTAATAAACTGCTCAATAGAGTCTTTCTTTCTGCCTTTGAGGAGTAATTCTTGCTCCATATTTTGTATCGGAAGGATGTAGAAAAACGGTATTAATCAAATGATTTAAAAAAGAAGAATAAGAAATTGTTTGTTTTCATTTGGATGGTTTTTGGAAATATTTTCGCGCCAATCTAGAAGGGTTTTAATATTACTAAAATTAACTGCAATACTGTTTTAAACCCAAGATGTTCTTTCGAGAAGCACAATGATTAGAAAGGTATCAGCTGTTAGACTATAGGCACATTATATTAGACTGTTATAAAACTGTGAGCATAGAATCTGTATATGTCGAAAAGTAGTAACCAGGAATATAACAAAACTGCTAAATCTTCAAGCGAAATCTCCATTCTTTGAATAGTTCGTTGTCTAGACCCTACTAGCATTTATCTATCTAAAACATGTATTAAAAAAAAAAACAGCTAAAAAAGTACGAAAGTCTAGACTTTTTCGTTCAAGACTTCATCGACATTGCCGGTGCTGACACCTTCTACAAAATCTTCTTCAAGGTTGGATTTAGGACCTGTGTAGAATCTGTAGCCCCAAACGAAATAATAAATCAACGCCAATAACCAAACACCAACATTAATGACTACCGTGTAATTCATGGAGTTCTTGTCAACGGTAATGGAATCAGGGAACATGCACAAAACAATAACGTATCCTGTCCAACCAACACTGACAATATTGATGAGGGTACTTATGGTAGATCCAAAATAGAATGGTCCAGGAATAAACCTTTTTCTCCCATAAGGTAAAAGAATGAGCAACACAGGAAGTCCCCATGAAAGAACGTTACTAGCAACAGCAAGACTGAAAAGTGCACCAGATCCTGCTGTTCCATTGATCAAAACCAATAATCCTAATAATATTCCTAAAGCAGCTGCAAACATTGTAGCTCTTATGGGTACTTTAATCTTGGGATTAACGTATTTAACAAAATTATAAACAACCGGCAAACCATCATCTCTTGCAAAAGACCAAATTTGTCTAGAAAGGGCTATCATAATTGACACAGACATCAAATACTGACCTACGGCAATAAGCGACATAAATGCAACTGCCCATTTCTTACCAAGTGCATCATAAATAATTTGCGCCATGGCAGATCCAGTGTCGGATTCAAGAACTCTAGAAACATCACCGTCTTTGATGCAAGCAGCACAAACAATACAAATGGCCCATCCTAGAATCCAACAAGCACTAATAGAACCAATAATACCAACAGGTATAGCTCTCTGGGCATTTTTTGCTTCTTCACTGCAATGGATCGTGGAGTCAAATGCGCCAATAGTCCAGATAGCTGGCATCCAACTCAATGCGAAAGACCACACTGTACCATAATCTCTAGAATTCTCAAAATTGCTAAAGATAAAACTGCGTGAGTTAAAATCACCACCCTTACCTGCTGGAACTGCAATTAAAAATAACAACACCAAAAACACATTCACAATAATGGAGATTGTCTGTAATAACGCAGCTTGTTTTGTGGCTAAACAACATATAATAGCATTGGACACAACACATGCAACAAAAATTCCATAACACTTTGCATTGGTAATCTCAAATGCCCCATCCTGCTGGATATAGACAGCAGATAACACTTGAACGGCAAAACCATAACTGATACTACACAATCCACCAATTAAGCCCAACGAGTTGGAACAGCCAATCATAAAACTCAATGGCACTCTAAACGCATCAGGGCAATAATAATTCGTGTAGTAGTATAACCCTCCAGAGGTGGGGATGGCACTTCCAAGAAATGCAAGACTTATACCAATGCAAAGGATAAAGATTGAAGACAAAAACCAACCCCATACCAAACCAGCTGGACCAGATTCCAACCCTGTAGTCAAAACTGACGCTATACTAGGTAACAAACCCATGATGGAGAAAGCAATACCAAAAACTTGCAAAGTACTGTAATGACGATTCAATTCTTGCTTGTACCCAATTTGAGCTAACAATTCAACATCACCAGCATTGTGTTGTGGGTCAATGTCTCTTGTGGGAGATCGTATTGTGGACAATTGATGAAAATGGTCTTCTGTTCGTGATTTGATTGCGTTCATTAAGTATGGTGTTCTAAAAAGTATAAAACGAAGGAATTCTTTTTCAATTTTTTGATTTTCAACATCGTCCAATATATATACCACATGTTCTTTATGGTAATTTAAACTAGCCCTTTGGAAAGTAACAAACCAGTGGTTTTTTTTTTGCTATTTTATTGTGGTATTTTTACCGTATTTTTCCGTGTGAAAATCGATTGCAATTATTTTTATGCCCCAAGTTGAATTATTGTAGATAAGAGAAATACACAAAATTGAAAGAAAAAAAAGTCTCTATTATCTACAACAATTGTTCACCTATAGTTTGTTCTAAAATTATTCTGTTTTGCATCCCCCACAGTATATAATCCCCGCTAAGATAGCGTTAAATTTGTGGCTTATTTGTTAATTACACCAAGAAGTTATCCTCCTGTGGTCAAGTCATAGATGGAAATAGGGATAGTCTTATAGAATTGTGAGTAAGAAACTCTGGTAAATAGCAAACGTTTATTTAATGTAAAGACTAATATCAGGTTCAATGAAGGGGTAAGTTTTCTTCGTGTGTTGAAATACAGAATGATAATAAAATTCTATCTCTAGGCTAATGAAGGCCAACGTTTGCAACAGACAACCAATAGTGTTTTATATTTTATTATTAATGTTATCATAACTCTATGATACTTTTCACCACTATTTGATTGTCGAAATCTCTTTCATAGCCAGTTTCTTCAAACACAAATGACTTTCTGGTAAATATATCAATGGTGTTCATTCTGAAACTTACGCCAGGAAGATTGTCATTAAATTTTTGCTCTACAGATTGCAAATTGTATTTCTTTTGCTCAACAATAACACAAAAGTAAAACAAAAAAAAATTGCTCTATGTGTTTAGCTTATCTATTAAATTCTACTTCCTTTATCTACGTGAATGCCAGATGCCATTCATTAACAACCAGTTAGTATCTATCCTACCGCTAAGACATACCCTTTTAGTAATGCATGAAATTTAGATTAAGTTGAACGTTTATCTTAGATCTAATTTAAAACCCGGTATAGCATTTTTGCTTTGTTCCTGATAAAAGTAAATATATTGCCACAAATCACGTATGAACAAAGCCTCCATATCAATATCGAATGTTATAACAAGTTTTATTCGACAAAAAAACCTAATTTTTGTAATACTGACTTATCACTGAACTGAGTTAATGAACCAATTCTAAAAAGCCAATGGCAATTATTTCATTTATTCTCTCATATTTTTAAAAATTTATCAATAAAAAATTTAGCATCCACTATCTAGACAGAAACCCCAATCAGTTGTTAGTTGGAACTATTTGCTGTTATCATTTTCATGATGCGATAGCTTCACAGTCATATATTATATTACTAAGTTTGAATTGTTTCAGAGAAGATGTTTATACTTTACTATCTTTTGCGTGTAGTGAAAACTAACTGTTGGTTTATTTAATGTGGACGCATTTAATTTTTGAATTGTGCAAAGAGAGAGTAAAAAAAAAAAGTCAACCAATTCCTAAGATCACAACAGTCCACAACTATACTAAAGTCTTATTGTTTGTGCCAGTATAGTATCAACGACAGGGATGTTTGGTTTGGGTAAATTATTTTATGTGATTGTGCTTGTTATTAATGGAATTGCAGTGCTAAGTGAAGATAGATTTTTGAACAGAATCGGATGGGGATCAACAACTGGACAACAAAATAATGGCAATATTCAAGCGCAATTTAATCAGTTTAACAGTGGCTTGGATAACACCGATGGCTCAGTGAAGACCAAACTAATAAACTTGATAAGTGCAGTCAGAACTTTGATGAGAATTCCGTTGATAGTAGTGAATATTACCATTATTATCTATGAGTTGATTTTGGGTTAGGCGAATGAAGTTTATTATGAAAGGTTTCCAGTATTGCAAATGTAAACATTACAGCTACAACAAACACACGCTGCTTCTGAAAGTATAGCAATATTAAAGGCCAGTCTTTTTATGTATATTTTTTCAAATCGAAATTACAAAGTTGATTTTCTACAATATATATATTACAGTTGAAATTAATTTGGAGTAATATCAGACTATATATTCATGGTAAACAAATGAAAACCAGAAAGGGTGATAATCCTTACTAATTAGGTTCAGGTTTGGCTGTAAGTGACCCTGATTGGTTTTGCAAACGAGCTCTCGACTTTTTAAACAATTCTTCTTGCTGTCTCAACAATTCCTCCTCTGTCAACCCCGAGTTTTGGAATTTGTTGTTTCTTTTCTCTTTACCCTTCAAGAGCTCTTTGTGTTCGTCCAATATCTTGTTAATGATATCAAGATAGATTTTGAAATCCAATTCTTCCAATGCTTTTACTACGTGATCTGATGCAATGGTTTTCTTAGCTTCTTTCTCTGCAATATCATTCAGTTGTGTAGATAGCATCATTATGAATTCAATGCTGCATTCTGTTATTGCTTCTCGTGCTTCTTTGGCAATGCCTATATCTTTTGGTAGGATCTCATTGATTATCTTTTGCACTGTTGCCTTAGGTAAGGATAAGTCTTCTGAGTTGGAGCCCGAGTATTCCGACATTATTTTGTGGCAGTAGACTGGCTATGGTATAATGTTCTATTTAAAGCAAGAAGTTGTCAGTCAATAACAATATGTAGATGTCGTTGTTGAGTCAATATATTTGCTATTCCTATTCGCTGCTATTAAAACAGAAAGAGCTAGATTTATTTGTCAAAAGTAAGCAATGTGTTCAGAAAACAAAACAACAAAAAAAAAACTACCATCCCAATATGCTTAATTTGATTACACAAATTTTTGTCGATGTGATATAGAGATGCTGTTTCAAATTATGCCCCCAATCTTCTGGTCTATATTCTCTCTATTAGTTTTTTAAAATGACATATACTGACATTTCTACTACTATACCTGACTGACATTATTAGAAAAGAAACAAACTATTCAGCTACCACATATATTTCAAGATTGAGTGGCCCTGTAATGCCAGAATTCAAATATTTTTTTTTTGTTTATTTTTGTAGGGAGGAATATCACACAAAAGATTCATTTGTTAAGTAATAGCACTGGCATCAGATGAACTATTAACAACTCCAATTATGATCCGACTCATATAGTTTGCAGAAGGAGCGCAATTCGTGAAAAGCTTGTCGCCAATTGATAACTAACTCTATTCAATATTTTCATGCGATAAAGGCACATTTCTGTCAACGTTGTTTATTTATACACACATATTAACATGTATATGTCAAATGCACTGACATATATTTAAGTCTAACCAAATCACCATCATCCTTATAGCGCATTGACAGCCTAGGATTACCACTTTACATATCGAACTTTATTCGGCTTGAACTTGCAGTACTCATCATAGTCTATGAACTTGGCCAATTTTTTGAGAAATTGCCGAGGTTGTTCCATGGCAACCCAATGACCACTATCAAAATCTTGAAATTTCACATTGGTGAAATACCTGTAAAATTCTTTGTGAAATTGGGGTGCGACGAATTCACTTTGGTTGCCGTACATTACGTATACCGGCTTGTCGAATTTCTGCACTTGTGGTAGCTGGGGCCACCCACCAAGAGTTCTTAATATATCATACTTGTAGAAATTCATTACTGGCATTTTGAAAACCTCTTTTTCGTGATTTATATCCTTTCGATTTTTGAAATGTTTCAAACAAGTCATTAAATTGCCTGTCAATATTTGTCTCATTTTATGATCTTCTTCATATTGAGTTAAAAAACGGTTGATTTGAGATATCTTCCCTACAGTTTTCTTGTTGGCAGTTTTATATTGATGGCCATTAACCTCTACTTCACACATTCCCAACAAGTCTTTGTAAAATTGATGGTTTAGTGGTCTGGAATGCGGAGTGTTATCAACCACCACCAACTTGGAAACTAATGAAGGATATAATAAACTAACCATCATGGCAACTTTGGCACCCATGGAGTGGCCGACAAGTATACACTCGTCCCATTTTCTTTGCTTGATAAAATTATGAATGTCTCGAGCCATGATCGTGTATGTGTGAGGCAAGGCACGAGGAGAGTCTCCATGGTTTCTTAAATCAACAGCATAAACGGGGTGTTTCACTACTGCACTGAGCAGTCTCCCAATCGAATTGAAAGACAGTATAGATCCAAATAGTCCATGTAAAAACAATATCGGTGTCTTTCGTTTATTAATCTTCACTTTGTAAGGTAGGAGTTGTTTCCAAACCAAGTCAACATGGTCCACATAAGGTAAATCTCTGATCTGATCAACACTGAAGGTTGGGGTTAATACATTTGTCTGTGACGTCTGTGATGTCTGGTGTGTATAACGTTTTAATATAAGCTGTCTCACTCTATTCACACCCAGTTTAGAAAACATTAATGCTTAGATTCTAAAAGATTTTCAGGTTTTAACAATTTTTTAAGTTGTGTGTCATCGCTATATTTTTTTTTAAGTTCTACACCTCCCATATTTTATACGATTTTTTTTTCTTTGATTTGATGACTTCCCCACAACTAAAAGAAAAAAGTGGGTAGATGTATAAGACCACAAATTAAAGGGGTATATCAGATAGTGTTTGGGGTATTATTGAACAATGTGTAGCTCAAGTAATCATTTTCGTACATGAATTTTTACAAGAACTAGCGACATGATTATAGATGCATAGTCTCCATTCCATCTATGTGAACTGTGCCTTTAGTGGATTATGCTTCTGAAATTACCCTATCGATACTCTCCTTTCGTTAACATATTGGATCCTTCGTAAGCTTCTAGATCCCAATAATTGGCTGAAATTAGTTGCAGTTCATTTTCTACACAGATGAAAGAAAGCTATATAACAAATCAAACAAAAAAAAGTACTTCAATTACCCTGTTCTAATTAAATCATTCTGGCTTATCACCTTGGTTTTCTCTTCCTCCCATAAACTGATTGAACATTGGATTGTTCATAATATTAGACAAGTCAGGACCATTTTCGCCACCCAACCCCATTTGTTGTGCCATTTGTTTCACAGCTGGGTTGCTAAACAAATTTTGCATAGCAGCAGGATTGGACATCATTTCTTGAGCAGCTTGCATGATTTGAGGGTTATTCATCATCTCAGCAAGATTTGGCATACCACCACCTCCACCCAAGAAGCTACTCATGTCAGGTAAACCACCTGCACCTGCACCTGCACCCGCACCAGCACCGGTTGCAGATTCACTAGAGCCAGAGCTTTCACCTGATTTATCGGTAGTGGAAATGGAATTTTCCAATTCTTCTTCAACTCTCTTCTTTGCAGTTTCGTATCCTTTTCTCATCGCATCTGATTTAGTTTCTCCTTCAACTTCTAAACCTTTCTTGTATGCTTCCATGGCACCCTTTGCATCTCCTAAGGCATATTTTGCTAAACCCAATCTAGAGTAAGCTTTAGAAAAGTTTGGGTCCAATTTAATAGCCTTTTCAGCATCTTCTACTGCTTTGTCGTGTTTTTGGGAAGAAGAATGAGCAGCAGCTCTGTTGGAAAGATAAACAACATTACTTGGATCCAAACCAATGGCTTCGGTGTATTTAGCAATAGCTTCTGGATAATCCTTCAATGCCATAGCTCTATTACCTTGTACTTTCAATTCATCAGCTTTAGCCTTGGTGTCAGCGTCAACTTCCTTTGCCGCTGGAACAGATTCCGATTTCTCAGATGTAGAGCTGAATGAAACAGAGGATTTAAGCAATTCTGACAACGACTTTCCGTGAAAAACGTCTTTTAAGGTTTTGGAATCATCTTCCTTATTGACTTCAAATGCATCGGCAATACAATCAATGGCAACATCCATTGATTCAGCATAATCTTCAGCAACTTCTTTTTTAGCAACAGATTGTTTCAAAAAGTCAATAATGGATAAAGCAATATCCTTGTTAGTAATGGTTGAAGACATCAGGAAATATGGGTTAGTTGATGTGGGGAAAAGTGTTTTGGAAACGTGTTGTCTATGGATTTGGAAAATTGAATTACGAAAGCTAGATTTTTTTTGTTCGCCTCTTTTGTCACCTTTCTGTTGGCAAAAAAAAACTACTAGAAACGTACGAAATAAAGATCGCTTTTTCTTCTTCTTATTGCCTCCAGAATGTTCTATACAATATGGAAAAATTACTGCAAAAAAATAAAAAAGAAAAAAAATCAAAAAGAAGATGAAAATGTATGGGCAAAAGGAAAACAGTCAACCCTACCCTTCTGTATATTCTATTTGTCTTTTCGGACTAAAAATACATACTTTGATAATTCAGTGCTGCGTTGTTTCAACAGTTTAATTTCTTCAGAAATATATCTCTTTATACCGAATCTTAAAAATTCAGTTCTAAACTTTAAGAAATCAGATATCTCTGCAGCAATTAATTCATGTGACCATTTGATTTCCAAATTTAGCTTCATTATATTTTTGACAATTTCTGATTTTTCTACTACTAGTTTCTTATACCTTGCCTTTTTACTTGTTCCAACAAAGTTTGACAAAAAACCCAAATTGTCGTCTTCAAGCTCTTCTTCAGGGATAGGATTAATAGATAATGAGCTATCGCGTCTAGAGAGAAGTTCTTGGCCATTGGAATTATCTTGCAGTTCTTGCGATACTGTATTGTGGGGTTCCATTAGCTTTAACTCCAGGTTTATATGACAAATCGAATAGTACATTTGTTTCCATGAATTAATGTCAGAAACAAGTTTTTGAATGCTATGTAGCAACTCGTCACCATGCATTTGGATCCAATAAAAATATTCTCGGGCCACACCCAAAGTTCCTGCTTGATTATTTACTTCTGAATAAGTAAATATATCATCAAAAACTGTGGTTTTGTTGAATCGATACATAATTGTATCTAACACATTCCTACAATCCACCTGCTTGCTGTCACCAATACATACAAGTTTTGCAAGCCTGGCAAACAAATATGCATACTTTTGGAAATTGTTCAAAGAATATTCCAAAAAATATTCTATTTCTTGGATTTGGTTTAGCTTGTAAGTTACCTCTCCCAAGGACTGTTTGTCAAAATCAAGCTGTTCACCGATTCTCTGTTTCAGTTCAAATATCAGGGTTTCTTTAGTATATTCAGTGAGAAAAGTTTTGAAAAATTCAGATTGATTAATCGACTCTTGAAAAGTCAAACCTTCAAACAATAAATTAAAATCATCAATCAATCTATTGATCCTAACTTTATGGAACATTGGTGAAGTTGAGATGCCAAACCCATAGTTCTTCCAGAATGATTCCTCACTGGGGAAGGTTGATAGTGGTTGCTTCAATTTGATTAAATATAGTATCTGTTTTATATTCCGTAATGATTTGTAATTGCAAAACCCATCGCCGTTTTTAAAAAATATTAACCAATCTTTTTTACCACCATCATATTTGGCATTCAATGCTGCTACATTCTCTGTAGCATGACGTGGGAAATAGTTCTGTAAATAATAATTAAAAACAGCATTCTCAATATTCTGGAAGTTTTCAGATTTCGTAGATTTCAATGCCAGAAAACTCAAATAATCAAAAACATTATAATAATTCTTGAAATCTTCTCCTAAAAAATCGAGTCGGGAATCGTGTAATATTTCTTTCAAGTTTTCTAATCTGTTGTACTTTACATATACCATTAAAGGAGATAGGCAACGCTGGTTGAGCTGATTCACATTCACCAAGTTATTTGAGTTTGATAACATTTTTGATTCTGGAATACCCTTGAGAAGAACATGCAATAGCGTGTTTCCTGATTTATCAACATGTTTGTCATAGTCAACACCTGTTTCACCATATTTTTTGTAGACACAATTAAACCCAGCTCTAATTAATTCAACGTACTCAGGATGGTCGTAACATCTACAAAGGCTAAACAAAGGTGTATGTGAGTTATTGTCCTTTTTTTCCCAATCAATCAAATGGCCAATTTTTGATATAAGCTTGTAGTTGTGAAACAAATAATGGCCAACACTTCTTCCGGAAATGTCAGTCATATTGAAGTACATTGTTTGTTCTTCCAATGTAGCATTATTCAAAATAATGTCGACTAAATCATCAATAATCTTGTAGTCAGTTTCTTCTATTAATGCACACATCAACAAGTTTTGGTTGGTCATAACATTTTTTTCAAATAGAATACTATCTATGGGTATCCAGTTGGGATTCAGATTAATCAAACAATCATAGATTTCATATCTCTTTGTCTTTATTGCAAACATTAAACAACTTTCACCATTGATATTTTTGCTTTTAAGAAAATGATTCTCAGGTAATTCAGTTTCTGGATACTCATTATTAACCAATTCTATAATTGATTCTACTTTCTCCAAATCATTATTTTTAATGGCATTCCATATCTCATAGTTTTTTTTAGAATTCTCAATCAAATCTAAATACCCAGATTCCTTTTTCGAAAAATGAAATAATACTGCATCCAAATTACTCATGATATAGTTGAACTGGCCATCGTTAGTATTATCAATGGAATTGAAATGCTTAATGTAGTAAATGTGGGCTTCAATATTTTCAATTTTGGAATGTACCATAACCATTATCAAAAGTCCAATCAAAGTGTCTGCATTTATTACTGGATCGATGTTACCATTTTTCCTCTGTGTAAGTATTCGAAATGTGCTGTAAACAACTTGAGTTTTGGCGGCCAGGTTCATGATAGATGAATCTGCCAACTTCTCAAACTCTTGGACACCTAAGGAAATACGTTCATGTAATTCATTCATAAGCCACGGCTTATTTACAGGAATATCCAATTGATTTAAGGACAAACACGATAATTTTTCATATTTTTCCTTGGTGAGAATAAGAATCGCTTCTGGATCGTAAGCTTCTTTATCATCATTGGGGCAATTAAACTGGAAAATCAATTGTGACCATAGTACATCATACAAGTTGAGTTCAACATATTCATGCACCAATTTATTTAAATCTATCCCTGGGTACATGCTGATTATATGATTTATTAAATTATAGGTTTGTTCGCTGTTTGGGTTATCCACATTGACACTGTCCAGTATAATACTAAAGGCTTCCTGCAATATTTTCTGAAATTCAAGTTTAATATGAGACAATTTCTTACGATTCTTGTACCTTAGCACCCGAAATTGATAATTGTTATGGTGAAATAATCGATAAAACTTGTCACTTACAGCTTTAGACAACAATGGGAAACTTCTCAATAATTTTTCAAATGTTACTGAATCAATGTCCTTGTCGGTTTTATTTGTTTCTCTTACTTCTGGAAGCGGAGGTAACATCTTTCTTGGTGGAATGCCTCCAAACAAAGTACTTTCGATATAGATGATCATAAACTTGCTTCTCTTGGGGAAATAGTCGCAGAAGGAACTAAAGTATTGTATCGATAAAGTTTTCAATTTCAAGCTTCGCCTAAATCCTTTGCCAGTGTATATGATTCTATTTTTAATAAGAATTTGTTTATTGTTCAAAGTGTTATAAATAACCAGTTGCTCCTTTGAAATAGGAGTAATAGTGGAAGAAACGGGTGATGCTGTATTTATGATATGTGATCTAATGAAATCTTCATTGTTATAACATAGTTCCTTTAAAAGTGTCTTTGAATTTGAGCTTTCTGTGGTTGGGTCATAATATTCATTTAATACATGGGCTGGAGGTACTAATATGGTAAAGTTTGTGTGATTGGATTGCAATTCATCCACGACACCTTTGAGTGGCGATTTGAAGTATTGTGGATTGTTAAAAAGACAATTAAGGAATGGATTATGCAAAATCGGTAGGTGGGAAATTGATTTATTAGTAGATGTCATTATTTCTTAGATACCGTTATCAACAACGGTTTCTTGATTTCGGTGCTTGCTTTTCTTGATTTGACTTGACAGTAACACTTTTTTCTGTTGTTATTTGGGTAGGCATTTTTTAAAACTCGCGTAAACCATATATTCGTACACAAAACTAAACAGCCAGTGCTCCAGTATGATGAATATATGCTGAAGACTGGTTCAAATGATAAAAGTATGAATATGCCCAATCGAGGTGGTTTGGTCACAGTAAAGACTGGTTAGTATAATATACAATGGGAAATCTTGATTAATATACATTTTGTTGTGAATTTCTCGTCACAAACGGTTGTAAAAAAGTGTATATTAAAGAAATTTATCTTTTTCATGGCCACATTTGGTTATTGTTTCATAGATACAAGTGTAAGCAATACGTCTATTAGCTGATATCAAACCATAACCTCATTTAAAAAAACTAACAAGACGCTAACGGTTATATATTCTGAATCTGTTTTGCTCTACTGGTGTTTAGAAGCTATTTTTACTGCTGTAATTGTTAGTGAGTCACTACTGAGCAACAAGAGAAATCGTAAACAGAAAATTTTATTGTTACAAAGAAGAGTAGCATTTGGTGAGAGGGGTAGTTTCTTTTGCTGGCTCGAATACTAATAAGACACTAAATACGTAGCAATATAAGAATAATTATTGAATGTGATCCTGCCAAGACTAAGTTCTCAAAAAAAGGGTTCCTTCATATGAATTAATCAAAATATCATTATCCACGGTATCTACAATGGTCAAATTAAAAAGGAAATTGAAACGGGTTATTAAATTAAAACAGAACAGAACAAACCGTATTAGTACGTTCCGCTAAAAGTTATACTCCTATCGGTAGAAACGAATTTAACAAAAGTGGAGAACAATAACATTATCAACAAGTACTTTTTACATTAAAAGCTTTTTTTTTCAATATCAAGTTATGTGATGAGGAGAGATGATAAACTAAAAGTGGCACCAGATCCATTTTGCCAGAATCAATCTATTTTGGGTAAACATTTGCACAATTTTGATTATTTATTATTTCAGGATTTGCAAAAAATATGATTTCCCCACAGGAAACAACAGTGCATCTTAAGCACTGAAAATTCAACCATGTTAAATTCAGCTAGCTTCTAAAATGTATTCGGACTTTAAGTACATTGGTATATTATAAACATGTAGTTCACAGTTGTTGCAATAAAAAGAGAAGGAGGTTGGATTGAGTTTGTGGGGCGATTGCGAAAAAAAAAAAATAATAATAATCCAACTTACGAATCGTTGTTGTTAATAGTTAGCTATTAAATAGGATTCATGAAACTCGGATTTTGATGCAGTTACTGGTTTTAGAAGAGCCAGAACTGGATAAAACGGAATAAAACAAAGATAAATAATCTGGCAGTCAACTTATCACCATTTTGCAGCAATTTGCATTCCCACACAATTTTTTTAGTTAAGTCTTTGTTTTTGTTGTAATTATTATTATTATTTCCAATGGAATCTAAAACTATAAACAACATAAACCACCCCCCAATTAAAAACAAGAAAAAATTCAATATAAAACCCTAGCCATATTATCTGGTTTTCAAAAATGCTTAGGGGGTTGGTTTTACTATAACTAAACAACTCACACAAGAAAAATGAGATCTATTACATCCAGAACAGAAGATCATCTTCATAATGTTATATCACACAGATCCGAGGTAAGATCTATTGACCCACAACACAATGCTGGTGATGTTGAATTGTTAGCTCAAATTGGGTATAAGCAAGAATTGAATCGTCATTACAGTACATTTCAAGTTTTTGGTATTGCTTTCTCCATCATGGGTTTGTTACCTAGTATATCTTCGGTATTATCAATTGGGTTGGAATCTGGTCCAGCTGGTTTGGTATGGGGCTGGATCCTGGCATCCATCTTTATCCTTTGTGTTGGTACAAGTCTTGCATTTCTTGGAAGTGCCATCCCCACCTCTGGAGGGTTATACTACTACACGAATTATTATTGCCCTGATGCGTTTAGAGTGCCATTGAGTTTTATGATTGGCTGTTCCAACTCGTTGGGCTTAATTGGTGGATTGTGTAGTATCAGTTATGGTTTTGCCGTTCAAGTGTTATCTGCTGTCTATATCCAGCAGGATGGGGCATTTGAGATTACAAGGGCAAAATGTTATGGTATTTTTGTTGCGTGTGTTGTGTCCAATGCTATTATATGTTGTTTAGCCACAAAACAAGCTGCGTTATTACAGACAATCTCCATTATTGTGAATGTGTTTTTGGTGTTGTTATTTTTAATTGCAGTTCCGGTTGGTACAGGGCACGGGTTTAATTCTGCTAGCTACATTTTTGGTACGTTAATCAACAACAGAGACTACGGTACTGCCTGGTCCTTTTTCTTGAGTTGGTTACCGGCTATTTGGACTATAGGTTCGTTTGATTCAACAATTCATTGCAGTGAAGAAGCAAAAAATGCCCAGAGAGCTATACCTGTTGGTATTATTGGTTCTATTAGCGCCTGTGGAATTTTAGGCTGGGCAATTTGTATTGTTTGTGCTGCTTGCATCAAAGACGGTGATGTTTCTCGGGTTCTTCAGTCAGACACCGGTTCTGCCATGGCGCAAATTATTTATGATGCACTTGGTAAGAAATGGGCAGTTGCATTTATGTCGCTTATTGCCGTAGGTCAGTATTTGATGTCTGTGTCAGAAATGATTGCATTGTCGAGACAAATTTGGTCATTTGCTAGAGATGATGGTTTGCCGGTTGTTTATAATTTTGTTAAATACGTTAATCCCAAGATTAAAGTGCCTATCAGAGCTAGTATTTTTGCAGGAGTGTTATCGACCTTAGTTGGCTTATTGGTGTTGATTGGGGACGCAGGTTCAGGGGCACTTTTCAGTCTTGCAATCGCTAGTTTACAGTTGTCGTGGGGACTTCCTGTGCTACTTGTCCTTTTGCCATACGGTAGAAGGAAATTCATTAGTGGTCCATTTCATTTTGGTTTCAAAACAAATACGGCAATTAATCTTGTTACTATCTGTTGGTCAGTGTATGCAATTGTGTTATCTATGTTCCCAGACAGCAGAAAAGTAGATAAAGCATCCATGAATTACACAGTTGTAATCAATGTTGGTGTTTGGTTATTAGCATTGATATACTATTTTGTTTGGGGATACAGGTTCTACAGCGGTCCCAAATCCAATCTTGATAAAGATGACGATGTTGTTTTTGGTACTGAACCAGAAGTTGTTGCAATTGGCGAAGAAAAAAAGTAGATGCTTCAATTTATGTGTAGGTGAAAGATATGGAGTTGGTTTATGATTCTTTTGTTTGCTATTCTTTTTTGTAGCTTTATTTATAATGTTAAACGTTTGAAAATGAACTGTTTGAAATTTGCAGTTAAATGTGGAACAAGTAGACACATCTCTGTCAAACCAAGAAACTAAGAAATAAGGCCATTTTAAAAATGAACAGATTGCTTCTAAGCTTATTATATCTATCGGTGAGAAGATGTTGTTTATTATGAGTTTTGTCATAGTGGGATATCAGTTGATGTCTGGCTCGATTTCAAAAGTGTTGCCAAAAAAAAGTCTTGCTGTACAAGGCGAACCTTGTTGCACAGGAACGACCAAAACTTGGCAACAACAACAAACGCGTCAATTTAATATTTATCACACTATTATAATTTTAACTTTCGCAGAAAGAATATGCGAATTTCTTGCAGGTGTGCCTAGACGAAACCAAGTCTCTCTCTCCTATTTTCTAAAACAAATAATGTTCATTGCTGACGATCATTAGAGTTGTTTATTCAGTTCATCTAAATATTAAATCAAAAAGCAAAGGACACTACAATATTAGAGAAGTTGTTACTCCAAAATTCAAAAATACGGAAACTAGTTTCGGAGATAATTCTTTATTGGTTGGTTGGTTGTTTTTGATCTAAGAAATCGTGAGATTTCTTTTTCTTGATTGAATGTTTGTGAATTTCTTTGATTTGGCAATTCACTCTCTCTTGCTTTTTCCCCCTATATTTTTTCTATTTTTGCTTGTTTCTTTTTTTTTTTGATGGCTAATATATTTACACGCATGATGGGAAATGTTTCTCTAATCATCATCATCAAACCCGCCTAAATTTTTTAAACAGATAGAAAAAAAAAATTAAAAAAAAATTACACACACCACAACATACGCATAAGAAACACACACAGAAAATTTCACGCTTTGGACGTCATCCCACACACTTACATCTTGTCATTTATATCAATATACCCATACATCTTTGAAGATTGGTGATATCATTTTTGTCTGTTTGGAACAATATAATTTATAAAAGCGTTTCTTCAGCCTGATTTAGTATCCCTCTGAATTTTTTTTTTTACTTTTCTTTTTTCAACAAATAGTACAAGGAATTCTATATATTTTTGTTCTGTGTTTATCCCTGTTCCTTATCCTTAGCATCGGAAGCTTGGACACATTGACTACAAGTATGAGTACATTCAAACCACCAGCAAACTTCTCGAGGGTACTTTCACAGCCCACTTTCTATGAAAAAATTATCATTACCGAACAGCCAAGTTTGATCAAAGGTATACCTGATGGTATACTTGCCTTGATTGTGCCGGTTGTTGCATATTGGTCCTATTCAATGTTTTTCCATATTATTGATGTTTACGAATTGGCAGAACAGTATAGAATTCATCCATCCGAAGAAGAGAAATCTAGAAACAAAGTTACTTTACATGAAGTCGTTCGTGATGTCATTTTCCAACACATTATTCAAACTATTGCCGGGTTTGCAGTTTACTGTATTGATCCAATTCCTAAGACTGGGTATGAATTGTATACTATGTGGAACTTGAAGTATAACTACTTGCCTAGTTTTGTTCCTGATTGGGCTATTTACTACGGATATATGTATGGATGGTCATTCTTGCGTATACTCATAGCCTTTTGTATTATTGACTCTTGGCAGTTTTGGCTACATCGTCTTATGCACATCAACAAATCTTTGTACAGAAGATTTCATTCCAGACACCACAGATTATATGTTCCTTATGCTTTTGGGGCTTTATACAATGATCCCGTTGAAGGTTTTCTTTTGGATACTTTAGGAACTGGTATTGCTTCATTGGTCACAGGATTATCGCACCGTGAATCTATATTTTTGTACACCTTTGCCACTTTGAAGACTGTTGATGATCATTGTGGTTACAGATTACCATTTGATATATTCCAAATCATATTCCCAAACAATTCAGTATATCATGATATTCATCATCAAATGTGGGGGATCAAAAACAATTTCTCTCAACCATTTTTCACATTCTGGGATGTTTTGAATAATACCCAGTACAAGTTTGTTAATGAATACAAAGATTTGCAAAAGCATATCACATTGACCAAGTACAAGGAATTCTTGGCTAAGAAATCGGGCTCTAAACTGAAATCAAAACAGGAATTGGAAATTGAAGAAGAAGAAAAAAGTATTGACAAAGAAACTAAGAAAGAGATTTAGTTTGCAACATTAACTCCCAAGTGTTAAGAAGTGAGAAGTTTAATTGTTGGCTTTGGGAAGAGAAAGTAATAATACCCCCAAAATTAAAAAGGTACCAAATAAACTATTAATTTCGATAGCGTTTATATTTTGTAATGAATTGTTTTAATTAATAATATCTTAATAGCATTAATATGTTCTAATAATCTACTGTACTTACTTCGTTGATGTTTCTGAATTATTGAATGAGTGCGTGTCGTGGTAAATACGTTTTGGTCTCTCTCATTTTTTTTTCTCTCTGACGTTATTGTCTTTCTGTTTTTTATTTTTTTTTGAGATTTGATTTGTTTTGTTGGTCGAATAAACCTTCTATCAATTTATTTGAATACTTTATTCATAGATTACATTTAACATTATGTCAAAGAAAACAACAGGAGACGATATATGGAAAAACAATGTTGAAAAAATTGTATGTATATATACACATTTTTTTGGGTACGAAGTCAAAGGTTTTTACCATGTTATTCAAATCACTAACACTCATATAGAATTCTGAATTATTCACATTGACCTATGGATCGGTGGTGGCACAGCTATGCCGTGATTTCCAGAACAATTACATTGAAGTTAATAACCAATTAGATAAGATGGGATATAACATAGGATTAAGATTGATTGAAGAATTTCTCGCAAAGACAGGTATTAGACGATGTCAAACATTTAAAGAAACAGCAGAAGTTATATCTAAATTGGGATTTAGAATCTTCTTGAATATACAACCGACAGTGGAAAATTGGTCAAACGACGGCAAATCGTGTTCTTTAATTATACCTGAACCTAATCCATTAACCGAGTTTGTTGAATTACCTATTACTGCTGATAATAAGATAGCCAAAGAATTATGGTACTCGCAAATATTATGTGGAGTGTTACGAGGGGCCTTACAAATGGTACAGTTAGATTGTGATGTTAGCTTTGTCAAAGATGTATTGAGGGGAGATGATAGAACTGAAATTAGATTGAAATTGAATAGAATATTAAAAGACGAAGTGCCTGCTGGTGAGGATTAAATAATATTGTTAAGGATACTCTGTTGTTTTAACTCTCATCAATTCTCATTAAAACATTTATAGATTGGAAAAGGTCAGAAATACTGTAATATTTCCAATAAGTAATATATTGTTATATTGCACATTTATTGTAAGTATTGTTACAAAAACTTATAGATGGTACCAAAATCAAGATAGAAATAAATTCTTTCAAATATATTAGGCTCTATAGATAATATTCTAATAATTCTATTAACAAAGGATAAAGTCAAGTCATAAAATTGGATTTATACTCGTCTAAGCTAAAGCCACGCCTAATACTTTAATATTAGGGTCAGCCTTATTTTCCTCTCCATAAAATGGATAGGTATTATAACCATAATCATCAGTATTGTAGAATGTTGATCTATCATAATCATTCAATTCATTGCCCTTTTGGATTCTAGCAGGTAAATCTGGGTTAGCAATGAAATATCTGCCAAAGCCAACCAACGTTCTATCATCTGCATTGGCATCGTTTTCAATTGTTTTCCACTCGTTCTTTCTATCATAAGTATAATTGCCTCCTTTTAACAATGGACCTTTCCAAATTTCACCAACAAAATCTACATTACAACCTTCAGTACCTCCATCAGATGTGAATCGTCCTTCAACAACATCAATGAATGCAAGACCTTTACCTTCATCTGCTCTCTTCTGTAAACCTTCAACGATGTAAGAATAATCTTCTTGTCCTTCTGGGTTTACAAATGGAACCTGAAAATTGTTTAAAGGTGATAATCTGATTGCCAATTTAGCAGGATCAACAATTGTGGATACATGATCAACAACTTCAAATAAAAATCTGGCTCTATTTTCAATTGATCCCCCGTATTTATCAGTTCTCTTATTGGTTCCAGGATGAATGAATTGCTCAAACAAATAACTATTGGCACCGTGCAATTCAATAAAATCAAAACCTGCTTCATCAGCTAATTTGACTGCGTTGGCAAACTGATTATAAACAATATCTTTGATTTGATCTTGAGTCAATTCTTGAATTGGGTTGCCTGCATCAATTGCATCTTGTTCAGCCTTTTCGTGTTCATAAATAGGACTGACTCCAGTTAATGGTAATCCTTCATCTTTCAACAATTTGGCATTACCAACTCTACCTAAAGCCCATAACTGGATAGCTATGGTGCCACCAATAGAATGAACTGAGTCGGTGATTTCTTTCCAAGCATCCTTTTGTTGTTTATTCCACATACCAGGAACATTAGGGTAAACACCTTGATCTAATGAGATTAAAGTGGCTTCGGTGATTAATAAAGATCCACTTTTAGCACGGTCTGTGTAGTATTTTTTCATTAAATCAGTGGGTACATGATCATCAGTAGCACGATTTCTAGTGGTTGGCAAATGAGCAATTCTATTCTTGATAGTTTTATTGCCGACTTTAATTGGTTTGAATAAATTTGAATTGGAGATTGTCATTGGTAATTGTTTGAACAGTCAAGTTGTTGTTGTTCTTGTTCGGATGTTGTAAAAAAAACTGAAATGAAATGCATCAAAATAAATATTGAAAGTCGACGCATTAGATGGAACTGTGGCACATTATATTGTTGGAATTGAGGGTAATTGTTTTTCCTTTTCTTTTTTCCGTTTTTGTGATGGGATTTCGCAACTGTTTTATCTTTGCTGATCAAATACTCAAAGATAAAACGAAAGTAGATTCGTCAGTTCCAGTTATATAGGAGGAGCACTAACTAACAAATCATTTTCTATCAATATTTTGCTTCCCTTATCCTGGTGCCTGATGTGATTCATATCTCAAATTGGGTATATTTTATAAGTTAGGAATATATAGGCTATTTTTCAAGCGATTCCAAAATTTGCTAAAATCATAAATCCTTACGGAATCACGGGTCCAACTATAAAGTTATACTGAAAAGTAATTGGCCGTTAAAACTGTTATATTTTGATGGTATACCAAAGATTTTTTTTTTGTATTTAAATCTGATGTCCGTCACGGAAAAGCACTTTTAAGCACTTTAAAAAAAAACCTATTGTTCAAACATTTAATGCTAATGTTTTGTCAAAAGTTAAAGCATTGATAATATTTCTTTGACTTTCTCACAGTTGAACATATTAATAATCAACCTTGCATTCAGTTGCAGGAAATGTGGGGGTTCTAGTGATAGTATCCAGTGAGAATTTATTTTATTCTTGTTAGTTGTTATTCAAAATGAATTTATTTCTTATATCAACTTTAATGGTTTTCTAAAATTGAAAATTAATTTTAGTGGCACTAATGAACTTTTGATGAACCGATAAAGAGCTTTTTCTGAATTGGCTCATTATTTTAACGAATACAATTGTCTTAAATTTATAACATCCATTGGTATTCTGGTTGTACATATAATAAATTTGTTAGAAACACTCCAAATATGGCATTTGTTTATAGGATTAGCAATAAAAATACCTAGGTTTTATTATTAATGTTCATCTAAAAGTTGTCGTTTAATATCTCTTAATGTACACTATGAAAATATTCAAACATCACGTGATGAATAAATCAACAAGTTGAACTCCGCTTTTAAGGTTTTTTTGTTGGGATTAATATTATATCTCATTTTAATTGTTATTTTTCATTCTTTTTGAACTATCTTATTAAAAAAAAAGTTGCACTAGCAGGCGTTAATTGAATTGATACATCTAAATAATAGATAATCTTTTATCTTAAATTCAAAAGAAGATTGAAAAACTTTGGCAATTGATTTGCAAACACAAAAGAAAGGAAAGAGCAATCCAAGCCTCTTAATTTAAAAGTCATTACGGATCAATTGAACTAAATTACTATGTCCCGTGATACACCAGATCTGTTGTCATCCTCGTTATCATCAGCAACTCCCCACTATCACCCTCATAAACATGACAAGAAAAAGTCAATGCTACATTATTTCCAACTAATTATTCGATCTATAACATATGATTTAGTATTGTTCTTTTTTGACTGTGTTATTCATACATTTTTCCGTGATATTCGTAGTACAGGAAACTTTAACATTCCCCAAGAAGGTCCTGTTATATTTGTCATTGCTCCACATCATAATCAATTTGTTGATGGATTAGTGGTAATGACAAAAGTGAAGGAGATTCTGAACCGAAGAATTGCCTTTTTGATTGCCAAAAAATCTTATGATCGAATGGTTATTGGTCAAGCTGCCAAACTTTGTGGATGTATTCCTGTTGAACGAGCTCAAGATTTTTTAAAATTGGGACAAGGTAAAGTTTTTGTTGACCCAAATGATGACTGTGTTTTAATTGGTGAAAACACTGCATTCACAAAACAATGTCAGAAAAAGGGGTTGATTGGATTACCGAATTCATTGGGTAATTGTCAAATTGCTAGTATTGAAGATGATACTCATTTAACCTTGACAAAACCATTTGGCTCAAAAAATTCAGAAATTCAATCCAGAATTGATAAAGCCTTTCGTGATGGTACATCTTTTAAAATAGCCCCACATATTGACAACCACGTGGTGTTTGAAAATGTGTTTAATCATTTGAATGATGGTAATATATTAGGAATCTTCCCTGAAGGGGGTTCTCATGATCGACCTGATTTGTTACCATTAAAACCGGGAGTGGCAATTATGGCACTTGGTGCCATTGCACAGCAAATGGAAGAATGCGAAGAGAACGATAATAATGGCAAGGAACAAAAAGAGATACAACCTATAAGTGTTGTTCCAGTTGGTTTAAACTATTTCCATCCAAATAAATTTAGATCCAGGGTTGTTATAGAATTTGGAAAACCAATTGTGGTTGATCAATCTATGGGGAAGGAGTACATGGAACACCATAGAGACACAGTGGATAAATTGTTGAAAGTGGTGACATTTGGATTAAAACAAGTAACTCTCACTTGTGACGACTACGATACATTGATGGTGTTACAAGCAGCAAGAAGGTTATACACTTCGACCAATAGAGAACAGATCCCATTACCAATGGTTGTTGAAATGGACCGAAGATTAATCAAAGGTTACCAGCAGTATAAGGATGAACCTGATGTCAAAAAATTGAGAGATGCCGTTTATCATTATAATCGTACTTTGATGAGGTTAAATTTGCATGACCATCAAGTGGAATCATTGGATAAATTTGATAAGTTGAAAACATTTCAGATGTTTGTCAGTAGGTTTTTCAAGTTTTCGTTATTCATGGGATTAAGTTTACCTGGTATAATTTTATTCAGTCCTGTTTTCATAACTTCAAAGAAAATTTCTGTAAGGAAAGCAAAAGAGGCTCTTGCTGCTTCTCTGGTCAAGATTAAAGCTAAGGATGTGATCAGTACCTGGAAAATTTTGGTTGCATTGGTGTTGGCGCCAGCATTGTATATTTTTTATTCAGTTATTGGAACGTATTTGATTGTCAAGCTGCAAATAGTTCCTCAATTGTCAACAATAATCATATTTATTATTTGTTATGGCTGGGCAGTTTTAACTACTTATGCTTCATTGAGAGTTGGCGAAATAGGAGTTGACTATTATAAATCGTTGAAACCGTTGTTTATCTCATTAATTAGCTATGAGAAAGACCAATTACAAATCAGAGAATTGAAAAAGACAAGAGAAGAGTTACGTCAACGTGTTAATTTGTTTTGCAATAATTACGGTCCTGGGATGTTTCAGGATTACGATGAGTTTTATCGCAACTATAATCAAATGGAAACAGAGACGGATTATGATGAATTCAAACAGTCACATAAACCATTGCGTCGTCAAAATAGTTGGACTTCTATGGATTTGACACTAAACAATTTATCGGATATTCCCATCTTTTCAGCTGCAGATTTGGAACAATCCAATGATATATCCACATCAGAGCTGTCTGACGAAGTGAATGATGAAAAGGAAGTCGAAGTCGAAGATGTAGGTGACCATTCAAATGAAGTGAGTGTGCGTCTTAGAAACGCTATTAGAGAAAGACGACAGAATAGTTTTTGAATACCATTGTCAGCGATTAATGATGATCCCTTGATTTTGTCAATTGTAAAACAAAGCTAACCCTAGTAAATATGACCTGAACGAAGTATATTGTGTAATTAAATTTATATCAAAGCTATTAAACTCATTGAAGTTTAGAGTACAGTTTTTTGTTTATTTTTGTAAAAATTTGGTTTGATTTTTATTATTAAAAATTGTGTGACAAATCCTCTTTTAGAAAACCACTACTTCATGAAAGTCAAAGAAGACTTCAAATGTTAATGACTTATTTATTTAGTCGTTTTAAGTGAAAGAAGGACGTGGTTTACAAATTGATAGTAGATAGAGCATGTTCGTATATCCTTTCAATTCTCTCACATTTTTTACACATTAAAAAAAACCCGACCAAATCAAATTATTCACTTAGCATCTTCTCTTTTGCTCTATGTCACAATACATTAACAAAGTCAATCACTACATGTTTCCCTGACTAGTTTATATTCCTATTAGTTGAACATTATAATTTATAATTAGAATCAAATTTGTTTTGAATTCGGATCAAGTAATATTGATGTTATTTAAATAAACTATCACTTCCTTTCCATGCGTTCACAATCATTGCCATTACCATTAATAGAATCACCAAACTCAATAGATTTAGACCCCATCAATCATGAGAATTTGGCGGTATACGGATATTTGCTACTAATATCAACATGGATGTTATTCATTATTTCAATAAATTCAATCTTCGAAATTTGGAGATTTATAATTCAACCATCACAGTCATCGCCAACATCCTTGTTATTATATGATAAATTAACAATTTTCTTCGAAACTATTGATTCCTATATAATAAAGTTATGGTGTATCTATGTAGTATGTTGGTGGTGGGCCATTGTATCATGGAGTGGGTTAAAATTATTCCGTCATTCTAAAGGTATTCAAGGGTAATTATATTGTTCTTTTATGTAATACAAAAATGGAATGTCAAATAGAATTTCCAAGAGTTGCGAAATGTAGTCTATTTAATTTGGAATAGGTTCTTGAACCTCCTCTTTTAGCTCAATACCCTCTAAATTACCAAGCAATATATTAAGCTTTCCCAACTCTTACACTAATTTCAAAGGATCAACTGGCATAATCTAAGATTCTTCACTTTGGCGTTTTTAGGCGTCTCAGATGGCCAGATAAGTGCATGCTCTACTACATTCAATTATACTGCCATTTTAACCAGATATAGGCGATATCTAGCTTAGTGGCTATGCTCCATGTTTCTGTGCTGGTTACGCTCATGCATAATAGGAATGGACAATTTCTGATTGAACAAAACTACAGATGTCAATGTTGGGCTTACTTGCAATAGCAATTA
The DNA here is from genome assembly GCF_000182965.3 of Candida albicans SC5314. NCBI lineage: Eukaryota > Fungi > Ascomycota > Pichiomycetes > Serinales > Debaryomycetaceae > Candida > Candida albicans. The sequence continues at coordinate 581,328 of NC_032090.1, forward strand.
TTTGGGACACCGTTGGTTGACCAGAACCTTTAAGGCTGGAGTATCACGTTTAGTAGATAAGCATTTTATAACGTTTGGCTTAACTAGGCTTTGGTAAAAAAAATTTCGTGGAATCGTGTTTTAAATTCTAGAATTATTTATGAAAGGAGTAAACCAGAAGAAAGACAACAACAAAAAAAACAGTTCTGAGGCTTTGTTACTAACAATTGTTGGCTGTGTTCTATTTTTTTTTTTGGCTGGAGTGCGCGTATCGACACCAATGTACAATACAATACAATACAGGCACAGATATAAAACTCTAGTACTAAACTAAAACGACTTAAAGGGGTTAAACAAAAGTTGATAAGGGGAATATAAACAAACTAGGTAAAAATACAAAAAAGAATTATTGGTGTTTGCATTTGATTAAAGCCATGTTTGCTTTTTTGTATAAACCTGAAATTTCATTTTCATGTTGAAATTGGTTTAATAGGAAAGAGTTCTAAAATATATAAATGTTGATGATGATCCTACTTTACTCTTCGTCTTATGAATATCTCTATCATTTTCTTCCACAATCCAATATTAGACATTTGACAATTTAACTTATACATTCCTTTACATATTAAACTGCTAAATTTCGATTGAAAGAAAGAAAAGAATACAATGCTTGCAATCTTTTACTTATTTGTATTATGTTTATGTACCCCAGTTCCAGCTGATACTGAATTAAAGGCTGTCACCAATATACTTGGTCAAATAAGTGCTCCACCATCTACATCTACACTCACTGAACGCCATACTATAGAGCCACTTTACAAGATCGACCCTAGTGCCAAACCAAGTATATCTTTCAACAATAAAGATGAGATTTTGAATTATGAAAGGAGACTAGCCAATGAAGGAAAAAAATACTTATTGGGCAAATAAACTTCATCTTCCCCACACACAAAAAGTATGAACACAAGAAATCTACAGGTGCTTATAGAGGAGCTTGGTAATTTGATATTACTACGAAGCAGAGGGAATCAGAAAGGTTTAAAAACTGATTCCGGGTATTGTTTCATATTTTTGTTAGATATAGAGTTTTTGTTCTTTTGGTTATTATTCTCTTTTTATTTTATTGGTGGTAGTTAGAGGTTTAGAAATATATATTACGAAGTTATGTTATAGACAACAGGATAATCTTGGCTGTCATGTAGTGAATTGTACACCAAGGGTGTAATTTCAGCACTACTAGTACTATAATTTTGATGCAAAAGTATAGTATAATTAAAAGAAGGTTGCGGTGGTGACAACAGTGGCATTTACAACGTTGCTTGTTTCTGTTTAATGTTTAAGATCCACAGAGAATGCAAAAAAAAGTAACTTTGACAGTTTGGAAAAGTGACTAATAGTACCCAATAATTTTTCTTGCCAAAAGTGTGTCCAAAATTTCTTTTTTTTTTTACTTTTACTTTTGGCTTAATTGTTGTCTTTTTCTTTTTCTTTTTTGCCACCGTAATTTATTATTCACAAATTCACTCACTCATTCATTCTCTCTATTACGTTTGAATTTCTTTTTCTTTTTCTTTTTTTCTGTTTGTTGTCCTCGCCTCACTTAATTCCAACTGTGAGTACTGCCACTATAGTTGTTGTTGTTGTGTGGTGTGTGTCTTATCATACAAAATCCAGTCATTTTTTCTCGGTTCATTTCATTTCATTTTCATCAATTTGCCATTTATAAACTTGACAATACTTATCCCAAAATCCCACACTTTCTTCTTCCCTTTTTAAAATAGAAATTGTTTTATTTTTATTTTTTAATTCTTTACTTGTTTTTCTTTTTGTTTTCATTTCCTACGTTAATTTACTATCGATCTACCCTACCTTTACCGGAATACATAATTATTGAACTATGAAAGTTACTATCAGATTATCTACCGAATCATCCTTTTCCGTGACTATCCCAGATAATGCGACTGTTGATGATTTGAAACAATCCATTAAAGTTGGCTTACCAGCCGATATAACATTGCCACCTGATTTCAAAGTTATCTATAACGGCTCAAAATTACAACCATATTACGCTGAGTTACAGTCTTTTGGAATGAAATCCGCCGAGGATAACTCTTACACTGTTATTGTAATGTCGGATAATGTGGATACTCCACCAATAACTCCACAACAGTCAGTAGAATCACTCGCAAAATCTAGCACTACCACCACCACCACAACCACCACCAATGCTACTATCAAAAAGACTAAAAAGAAAAGTAGGTGTGCCTTCCACAACTGTAATTCGGCACCATTGAGAATGGTAGGAACTTGCACCCATTGCCAGGGTAAATTTTGTGCTAAGCACAGATTATTGGAAGACCATATGTGTACGGGATTACAATACTGCAAAGATAATGCTCATGAAAAGAATGCCATGAAATTACAAAGCGAGCGTACTATTGCCAACAGAGTATAATAAAGTTGGTAATACCTTTCAAGATGATAAACGATAATACGAAGTCAATAGAGAATATCATGAATGAAAGTGACTTTCTCTTGCTATGGCTTTTTAGTTTTTCTTGCTGCTTATTAAAATCTATTCCCACATATTGTTTCTAGATATATGCTTTTGCTAACAGGGACTAAGTTTCCTAGTCATTCTTACTATGTTTTGTTTATGTTTATGTTTACGTTTATGGATTGGTTTTCATTTTTTTCTAATTTTACTTTTTAATTGTTTTTTTGGTTGTTTCTATTTCGTCATCAGATTCTAGTCATTGATTTTTCTAGTTTATTTGTTTTTTCTTATACATCTTTTATAGAAATAAGATTAATTAACGCATACATATATATTTAAATTGTATTTTGATTTAGTAGTTGGGGACTATTACTTATGGTAAAAGATTGTCTAATTCTTCTTGGAATTTTCCATTGGTGACATTATTTGCCCTTTTTAAGATCTTTTCTGCTTCCAAATACAAATCTTCTTGTTCTTTACTATCAACTTCATACAAGTTCCCTAACGAAATCATGGCTTCGGCGATGCTAACCCATGTTTCTGGATCCTCTTCATCTTTGGCTTGTTTCAAGTAATCTAACGCCTTGGTAATCAATTCTTGAGAAATCTTTTGGGCTTCTTTTTCTGTCAACCCTTCCAATTCTTCAATCCCATCATACTCATCGTCATATTTCAATTTGGTAAATACCAGATATGGTACTTCAGATTCTTGTAAATAAGATTGTCCCAATCTATGACAGACTTCTCTTTTTAATTCGGGCGATCCATTCTCTAATTTTTCCAAATTATCCAAGTACAAGTGAGTATGGTCTCTCCACCATTGATCGTATTTGTCACTATTCTTAATTTTGTACAAGGGATGAGTTTCTGCCAATTCAACCGATTTCTCTTCTTCGTCGTCATCTTCTTCGTCGTCTTCATCAGAGCCATCGTCACCTTGGTTTTCCTTACCAAAATTATCGACAATGTCTAGTATATCATCTAATGCTTCCAAAATGTCCAAAGTCTCAGAGTCATCAAATATGGAATAGTCCTTCAATTCTTTGGCTCTAGCTTCCACTGATTCATAAACACTTAATGCGGCATCTAACAATTCATCGATTTCCTTATCTAATTCTTTTACGTCAGATTCCAAAGTTAATGGGGCAATATATTGCAACAGGATTTGATCAAGTAATATTTTGGTTTTGGCAACTAGTAAGTTAATATCATTGGGATTTTTTTCCAAGCCCAGTTCAACTCTTTCCAAAGCTGCTATAAAAAATTCCTTGACTTTATCCAATTCTTCAGTATGGAATTTACTTAGTTCAGCTAAAGCAATTGCGTAAATAGCGTGGAAGACAGCTGGGAGTGGTTGTTTATTCTCTGAATCATTTTCACGCAATAATCTGTCACATTCATGAATTATACCGTTCACAAGTAACTCATTGTCTCTTTCCGATTGTAAGTAGGTCTTATGCAACCCTTTTAATTGAGAAATTTCATCATTTGCATCGATTTCTTCTGGTAACTCAATAGTCAATTGGTTTGATGAAGATGATTCCTCGTCTGGGCTGGCAGAACTTTCTTGATGTTCTTGTTCTTTCTTTTGTTTTTTGGCCTTAGCAGCTTTTGCTAACCCTAATGTTCTCTTGGCCATTATTGCTTAATTTGAATAAATAGAAATGAAAACATTGGAAAAACCAGGGTTGCGATGCACTAGTGTTATATGTCAAGTTTCAGTTTTTTTTTTCTCCTTGAAAACATCAGATGATTTACAACGAGGTACGAGATGTGCTCATTTCGTGTGTCTCCTCTGTACAAACTCCAACAGCTCACATCACAAGTCATAACAGCATGCCTACAACAAACTAAGCAAGACAGGTAACACGGCGATTCTATAGATATACCACGGACACGAAACCACCTAAAATGAATTTTGGTTAAACCTATGTGTCACCTTCTTTGGGCCTTGGGTGTTGAAGTAATGCTCAGCACTATACATAACTCTACACATTGATCAAATTCTTTCAGCACATGATGAACTTTACGTAAACAACAAATCCCCGTTGTCAGATTTGACATCCAACACCATACAACCTGCAACCTTTCCATGTATTTGGCTCAACACGAATGTTCTATATCATTTGGTTATATGCAGTCTCCACCCAATCACTGATTACGCAATTTCACACATCTAATTGTAATCACAATATTTATTTTTTTTTTTTCCACTTCGCAGCATAATCCGAAATATTTATTTTTCAAACCCCACTACATCTTTGATTCAAAGTCATTGATCTTTATAAACAACAGATTTCGCACCTTGATTGTGTTTCTTATACACTCGTTCTCAAGCATGACTAATTTGCTAACTTCCAACATAACTACCGGGGAGACCCACTTATTGATTGGGTATTCTGCTGTTTCCAATACCAGAATCGTTTCAATCATAGAATCAGGTGCAAACCCAATTCTCATTACCGATTCACAACCACAAAATTTTCCACCCAACATCATGCAATATGTAACTGACAATAAACTACCGGTATTAATTGATAAAGATTTCCCAACCAAGATCCCCCATTACTTAACTACTCTAGGTCGAGCAGAGGTGGATTCTATTGTTGACCGAGTTTATGTGTCGTTGCCCAGCTCACAGCTTGCCTTGAAGCAAGAGATATATCAAAGATGTCGCAAGTTGCGCATACCGGTAAACACAACCGACTCACCAGATTTATGTACATTTACAATGTTGTCAACCTACACCTCGGGAGATTTCCAGTTAGGTGTTACCACCAACGGGAAAGGATGCAAGTTAGCCCTGAGAATAAAACGAGAGCTTGTGAACTCGTTGCCCAGCGACATTGATGCAATATGCAAACAGGTGGGAGAGTTAAGACGACAAATACAAATGGAAGACAAAGCTGAATCTGAGCACGGAGAACACGAAGATGATGCTATCAACAACCACAAGTTCAATTCGTTTGTGCCAGAGTTCAACAAAACGCAAGAGGACCTAAAGCTACAAAGGGCAAGATGGTTGTCGCAAATTGTCGAGTATTACCCATTGAATAAATTAGGTTCTATTTCACTCAAGGATCTAAGCAGTGCCTATAAGTTACACAAACAAGCTAACGTCCCAGGTGCAAAAGAAGAAGACTCGGAAGCTGGCCAGATGACCTTGGTTGGCAGTGGACCTGGGTCTGTGTCGTTGCTTACGTTGGGAGCGTTACAGGCTATACAGACAGCCGATTTGGTGCTAGCAGATAAACTAGTTCCGCAACAGGTCTTGGATGTAATCCCCACTACACACCACACAAGATTGTTCATTGCCAGAAAGTTTCCTGGTAATGCTGAGAAGGCCCAGGAAGAGTTGTTGACACTAGGCCTAGAAGCATTGAGGAGAGGTGAAAAAGTTGTTCGTCTAAAGCAAGGAGACCCATATATATTTGGGCGTGGCGGAGAAGAGTTTAACTTTTTCTCGCAACATGGGTTCAAACCAACGGTTGTGCCTGGGATCACCTCTGCATTGGCGGCACCGGTGTTGTCAAACATCCCAATGACACACAGAGACGTTGCTGACCAAGTTTTGATTTGCACTGGTACGGGGAGACGCGGTGCCGTGCCCAATTTGCCTGATTTTGTGTCGAGCAGAACCACGGTGTTTTTGATGGCGCTACACAGAGTGGTTGAGTTGATCCCATTGTTAGTCAACGACAAGAAGTGGGATGAAAACTTGCCCGTGGCAATCGTTGAACGTGCATCGTGTCCCGATCAGAGAGTCATTCGCACCACGTTGAGTAAGGTCGGAGACGCTGTTGAGGCTTGTGGGTCGAGGCCACCTGGATTGCTTGTGACAGGGTATGCGTGTGAGGTGATTTGCAAAAATAGTGGTAGCGAGAGCTTACCTTGGGTTGTGGAAGAAGGTTGTAATTCTGGAGATGATGGTGAGTTGAAGAGAATTGTCGAGCTTGTCAATGGCAACTGCAAGGAGAGCACTGCTGTTGTCAGTCCTAACTTGCAAAAGGAAATAGCTGCATAAACGTGTAGTGTATAGTGTATTACAGTATTGATAGAATTATTGGCATTAATTAATATATTTATTTATTTAATTCGTTGAAATATTCTCAGCGCTACCAGAGCTGTCATATGCATGCGCGATATCGGCGCGGTTTATCACCGAAGTTGGATTTTTGTTGAATTTTTTATTATCTTCTTTGCAAATGGAAGAGCCACAATTAGTCAGAGTTAAAATTTAGGACACACAAAAAATATCAGAATACCCAATGCAACTTCTCGACATCACATAACCCGTTTGTTGTTACAATTTTCCTTCCTTCTTTTCTCTTTTTCATCTTACACTTTTATGTTAAGACGGCTCTTTCCAATACGACAATTGTACACAACAACTAGAGCCATGGCCAGCAAATCAACAGACCCAACTAGTTTGCATAATCCGTATTTTTATCAAAAACCGGGGCAAAAAGATATCTGGTCGTTAATCAACGAAACTGCGGCCCAGGCACAACAAGAATCCGGCGAGCCAATTGTCAATTTGGGACAAGGGTTTTTCTCCTACAATCCTCCTGAGTTTGCGATTAACGCTGTTGAGGAAGCATTGACCAAGCCGCAATTCAACCAATATGCACATGCTCGTGGAAACCCAAACTTATTGAAACAAGTGGCAGAGCACTATTCGCGATCGTATGGACGTGCTGTGGGGGTTGACGAGGTCCAAATCACCACGGGTGCAAATGAGGGAATGTTTGCCATTTTCTTTGCTTTCTTGACCCCGGGCGATGAAGTCATTGTGTTTGAACCATTTTTTGACCAATACATCCCCAATGTTGAAATGACAGGAGCCAAGATCAAGTATGTTGAAATCAAGTATCCCAAGAAATTTGACAACGAGGTTGTCACGGGCCAGGATTGGGAGATTGACTGGGAAGGATTGAATAATGCCATTACCGACAAGACCAAGATCATCGTGATAAATACCCCACACAACCCAATCGGTAAAGTTTTCACCGAGGAGGAGTTGTACAAGATTGGCAAGCTTGCCGTGGAACATAATTTAATCCTTGTCAGCGACGAGGTTTACGAGAACTTGTATTATACTGACAAGTTCCCTCGTCCAGCTGCATTACCACAGTTGCCTGAATTGGCTGAAAGGACGTTGACAGTGGGTTCTGCTGGGAAATCATTTGCTGCCACTGGTTGGAGAGTAGGGTATATCCAGGGCCCTGCCAATTTGATTAAATTTGTAACAGCGGCCCACACCAGAATTTGTTTCTCGACTCCAGCACCATTGCAACAGGCAGTATCTCAGGGGTTTGAGCAGGCTGAGAAATCAAACTATTTTGAGAACACTCGAAAGGAGTATGAACACAAGTACAAAATATTCACCAAGGTATTTGACGACTTGGGGTTACCCTACACCGTTGCCGAAGGAGGATACTTTGTGTTGGTGAACTTGCTGAAAGTTAAGATACCCGCAGATTATGAGTTTCCCGGAACCATCAGCGATAGAGGCACTTTAGATTTCAAATTGGCGTATTGGTTGATCAAAGAAATTGGGGTTGTGGGAATCCCTCCAACAGAGTTTTTAACCGAATGGAATAGAAAGGGGAACGGCTTAGAAAATTGTGTCAGATTTGCTGTTTGCAAAGATGATTCTGTTTTAGAAGACGCAGTTGAGAGATTGAAAAAATTAAAAGATTATTTATAAAACCGGACCGTTGTCAGAGTAGTCGGATATACATATAGATGGATGTAGGATTCTAGTGGTTTTTATCTATTTCTGTAGAATAATTTCAGACTATGTTCTATTCACAATTTATGTCATGAAGCTGACTAAATTGTCAAACTTTTCGTGTAGATTCGTAAGGCGGTCTATACTTTTTATCCAATACTTGTAATGTCATTTTGCAAGACCTTATAATTATGAAGGATGGTAAGAAAATAATACATCTTGCTTTTCTGAGTTGAGATCATTTATTTAGACTTGTCACTTAGATAGTTGGCCCGTCAGTTTTGTTTTTTGAAAACCTTAAAACAGAATTTCATTTCACCAAAATCATCAAATCCTTCCTCTATTTCGTGCTCAGTCTCAAGATACAGGTTAGCCTCCATTAAATCCCATAGAACTTGACGTTCATTTTCAAACTTAGGACGTAAAGGTATTTGTACTAAAACTCGGGTCATAGGATCAGATTTGTCAAAAAATAAATTTATCATGTCTACTACCAAATAAGGATGCTTGGAAGAATAAACAGGATCACTGACTACTATTGTTTGATATTTAGCATCCGGAAATGTTTGGAGGAATGACAGGGGATTTGTCCAATCTAATTCCAGAACTGTTACATTGTTTAGCTTGTTTAAATCAACATTCAGTTGTAAATTAGGTACAATTTCTGGTAAATCTGTCAATACAGTGGGGTACCCTAATAATGAACTAACCATCCCCACTAGACCAGTTCCGGATCCTAATTCTAACACGCTTTTATACAAGTATTTCGTATGATCAAGAACTAATAATCGTTGACTCAAAATCAATGCTGATCCCCAAGTTTTCAACCCTAAATTGTCATTGGTTAGGGAAGGCTCGCGTAATTTCAAATGGCCTGTTTTGGTCTTCATCCATTGGTCAAGATTTGGTAACACAATTTTTCTGATAATTTCTGGTTGTGCAGTTCGACCACAATTCTCACTTATACGCAAGCAAGCAAGTTTTTGGATGGTATCAATATGCTTTTCATTCGTGATCCATGACAAGGGGTTCGATATTAAGTTTGTCATGTACGCATTATACTCTGCCGTAAAATTCAATTTGAATGATGTTGATAGGCGGGGAAGATGTGCTAATTTCTCTAAAGTATCGAATCGAGGACAGTACAGTTGTAGCCAAGTCATACCCGTGGTGTTCAATTCAATTACACCCTTCTCCTGAAAAATGGTATCCGGGTCTATTGCTGTATTTTCAAAATGTTCTAGAGATCCACCAAAATTGAAAGTTTCTTCCGGGGAAAGCAATTTTAAAATCGAGACTAGCACTTCATATGGTGGTTTCAATTGCAATAACGGTAAGTCTAATATGTGAACCGGTTCGAGATGAGAATCGTTATGTAGTGTCTCGGAAAGGTTTTCATTTTCCTTAATCTCAGACAAGCCTTGGTATATAGGTATCAGCACTTCTTCATTTTGAAGAGGTGAAGGAGTATAAAGAGATAAAGGATCGAAATCCATGAGTGGTTGAATCGGGATCATATTTGCTTTAGAATTTTTTTTTTCTTTTTTTTTTGAGCTTATTATTTTTGTAGATTGGATTGGGCGTAGATCATTAGATCATCGGGAAAGATTGTAATTTTTAATTCCGACAATACTAGCACCGAATGTCATGGTGGGAAATTAAAGATATATGATATCAAATTGAACGTGAACATATTTGTGACCTCTGTTTCTTTTCTGTAAATTTTTATCCAAAAAGATGGTGTTCTACAAATCCTTTACTTTCAAAAATAACTTCATGTGACTCGTATATATATTCTTTTTCACTTTTGTTTTTAACTCAACACGAACCTAAATTCTAAGAAATACCAGTTTCCTATAGACTATTTAGTTTGGTGGGTTGATTTTCATTCTCACAGCTCTGACTTGAGTGTATTCATGCAAAACTTCTTCACCCATTTCTCTACCGATACCTGAAGCACTGAATCCTCCGAATGGAACCATTGGGTGGAAATCGTTATAAGTGTTGACCCAAACAGTACCGGCTTTAACTCTGTTGGCCACATCAATACATTTGTTAACGTCGGCAGAGTGAATACCAGCAGCCAAACCATAATCGGAATCATTGGCCAATTCAACGGCTTCGTCAACAGTATCAAATTTGATCAAAGTGACAACTGGACCAAAGATCTCTTCTCTGACAATATCCATATCTTTCTTGACATCAGCGAAAATAGTTGGTTTGACAAAGTAACCTTTACCATCAGCTCTAGCACCACCGGTAACAACAGTAGCACCTTGAGATTTACCAGATTCAACGTATTTCAAAATTTTGGACAATTGGACGTCAGAAACTTGGGCACCCATAAAAGTGTCTTCGTCGAATGGGTTACCAACCTTGACACTTTCAGCAGCCTCTTTGAATTTTTCAACAACTTGGTCGTAAACACCGGATTGAATCAAAAGACGAGAACCAGCACAACAGACTTCACCAGAATTGTAGAAGATAGAAACAATCAAGTTTTGAATGGTCTTGTCCAAATCAGCATCGTTGAAAACAATGTTTGGAGATTTACCACCCAATTCCAAAGTAACTTTTTTCAAGTTTGATTCAGCAGCCAATTTCATGATAATTTTACCGGTGGCAGTAGAACCAGTGAAAGCAACTTTTTCAATCTTTGGATGTTTAGCAATGGCAGCACCAGCAGTAGCACCAAAACCAGAAACAATGTTGATAACACCTTTTGGCATACCGGCTTCGACTAACAATTGGGAAAGATATAAAGCAGATAATGGGGTGGATTCAGCAGTCTTCAAAACAGTGGTAGAACCAGTAGCAAGAACTGGTCCCAATTTCCAAGAAGCCATCAATAATGGGAAATTCCAAGGAATAATTTGACCACAGACTAATGGGACTCTTTGAGTGTAGTTGAAATGAGTGTTACCAGTATTGATTTGGGAACCCAAAATTTTGTCGGCCCAACCACCACAGGATCTGAAGTAAGCAGCTGTCAAGGCAACATCACCTCTGGCATTTTGTAAGGATTTACCGTTGTCCCAAGTTTCAATTTGAGCTAATAATTCGGCATTTTCTTCAATCAAGTCGGCTAATTTGAACAAAACTTTTGATCTTTGTTCTGGTGGCCCTTGAGCCCAACCATTGTGGTATGCGGCTTGTGCGGCTTCAACAGCAGTATCAATATCTTCTTCTAAAGCTTCGTAAACATCAGTTATTTTTTCTTCAGTGGATGGAGAAATAACTTCAAATGTCTTTTGTTGCTTTGGGTGAACATATTCGTTATTGATGAATAACCCAAGGGGTTGGTTATAAGTGATACCTTTTGGTGTTGTGAGCTTGCTGACTAATGGTAAGGCCTTTTTAAACATGTTGTGATTGTATGAATGATAGAATAATGAGGAGGAAGAAGAAATAGAAATTAATCAGGTTGGTAAATTGGGGATTCCTTGCTGTATTTATAGTGATGTTTTGCAAAATAGGAGAGGGGGAGGGGTAAAAGGTGTGTCTATGGTTAATTTCCCAACAAACAAAGTTGTGGGGTTGCTGAGGGTTATTTCTAAGAGGAGGTGGTTTATTGGGCTCCTCGATGATGAGAAGGCTTTATTTTAACACCGACGGACACTAAAGTCCGAAATTGGCATTACAAGAAAATCTAAAAAAAAAATAAAACACATATATGGGGCGAAACAGTTGAAAAAGTCGGTGATTGCTGCATGAAAATTTATCGCGACTTTCAAATAATAGCAATTGGCCTACCAAGATAATCAGAAATCAGTTACATCATATAACTTCAAATTATAGGTAAAAATCAAAGACCGTAAAACTGACATCATTTAGCTACAGCAAAAATTAAAGAGCATTTAAAAAAATCAACGATCATTGTATGGCCCATGTTCCCTAACCGCTATTAGCAATGTAGAGTGCATTGGTGTATGAATATGCCCCCGTGTTCGGTCAGTGCGGTGGTATAAAGGCTTTGTTTCTTTGTTGGGTCATGGAGTTTTCATCTTTTTTTTTTGTTACGCGGCGATAACTGGCAATTTCTTATTATTTTTGTTTTGTCTCACTTGCTTCCATACACACAATTATGGGTCTTTCTTTTTTCTTGGTATTTAGAGAGACATAATCTTGCGAGGTACACCATTCATCGTTACTACTAACCATAGTAGTTGGAAGGATCGCTGTTTCACGTATAACGATTTCATTCGCCACAATACAGTTCTTACAACTAACGGACAAGATAAAATATGAGGAGGCTGTACAACTGACAATATCTCTGATAAATTGATTGTTTTTTCAAGAGTTTTCGCAAAAGTTTTAGCTCAATTGATTCCTCCATTTATACAATAAACTTTATTGTTCCTCTGTTAAACAATTAAAAGAGAAGACGAGAAGTTTGAATTTACAGTGTCTGGCTGGCACAGTTTATAAGGATGTTGAAAACTTTGATGTCGTCCATTTCAGAAGATAAGAAACAAGGCGCTGTCCATACCACAAAAGACTTGTTACAACTATACATCAAATTGTTCAGTACCCTCTAATTTTTATGAATAAATATTAATAATTTGGCAATTGGCACATTTCGGGTTTATTGTCTAAATTTCAGCGTAACTCCTTGGTGGAAGCAGTGATACAACCAATACTGAAAACTAGTCCAGGATTTAGGTTTAGGTTTAGATCTGGGCTTTTTTTTCCCCATCAGATCTTCTACAAAAGGGAGTTTAAACACCGCCCTATTATAATTTGGTTTTATTATTTTATGGGGCTCACTGTCAGAAGCGGATTTAAGTTATATGCTTATTTCCATTAATATGTAAATATTGCCTCATCATTACTGTCTTCTTTACTATCTGCCATCCCATTGTTAACAATTATTGTTTTTTTTAAGAGCGGCGTTTTTTATCAAGGCTCTAAGTCGCCATAAGGTTCACTCAGTGCCAAAATAAATTAAGAATTTAATCATATTTGGACAGAACAAGACTATGGTCATTAATTGTATGTAATCATTCTTTCGTCACCGAGCCAAACAATGTTCTTTCTCTATAGCCAATTTTGCAAGCTCTTTTGCCAAGAGGAACTTCTCGAGAGTTTTTTGAGTTGGGAGTTCCTTTGTTCTCTGTTTTGTGCAATTACATCTTGTAATGATCGTAGTCCCACTCGGCGTTAAATGCAACTGTTCGTGTATCTTCATTATTCATTATACACCACCACAAATAAATTAACACACACACTTTGATTAAATGCTAGGATCAACAACTGGTATTTTGATCGACCAGTATCTGAACTATATGTATATCAAGAAAGAAAAGTTGCCACTTCAGTTACTATATTTGCAGGAATTGTACCACATACAACATTAAATATGCATATTAAAGTCCAGTGCATAACAGTATAATACTTATTCAATTGGTCGGACTCTGTCATAAAGCCAAGAACTAGTAAAATTTACTTAAAATCCGATTTGCGGGTGATCTAAATGTTGTGATATACGAGTACGATCGTTTATACTTAATGCACTACTGACATGTACTAGAAGATATTCATATATAGATTTTCTTACACTTTCTATTTCCTAGTTACAATTCAGCAGAGCTGTTATTAAAAGTGATATCTACAATCAATTCAATTTTGGGTAGACTGACTCAGAAATACTACCAGAACGCCAAATAAAAGTGTAAGCATTCTAGGACATAATGTTTAAATCAAGAACATAGTGGTTTCAAAATGCATTTATTGATCTGTACCAAAATGGTCTATTTCTGTTCGTTCACATCTAATGGTTATGCATGCAATTGGGTTTCACTTTAACCGATCCTTGATCCAACTGTTCATCCAAATTTTCTTCTGGATCAATTTTGAAGATTTTGTCAGGATTCAAAATACGACGTGGGTCTAATGCAAGTTTGATTTGTCTCATAGTGTCAATTGCTTCGACACCCAACTCTAGTGGCAAATATTTCCGTTTTCCAACACCAACACCATGCTCTCCAGTGCATGTTCCATCGTGGCTCAAAGCGCGTTCAACCATATGATCAACGACATGATGCACTTTATCATAATCTGGAGAATTGTACAAAATAATGAAATGGCAGTTCCCATCTCCGATATGCCCCATTACAGAAAACCTATCCTTGAACCCCTTTTCTATCAAATAATCATTGATCTCGGAAATTACAAGCGACAATTTCGAAATTGGTACGGCAACATCAGTGGTCCAAACCTGGACATCGTCTTTGTCTTTTAAAACTTTTGATCCATATTGAAAAGTAGACCAAAGCCCATTTCTTCTAGCAGCCCAAAGCTCAGCGTTTTCTTCATCATTAGTGCTTCGTTGTAACTTCATGACGTTATTCTTTTTGGCAATCTCATCAACCAAATTCGCCTGCTCTTCAGTTGATTCTAATGTTGGCCCACCCAACTTGAAAAACAAAGTTGGTGTTTCCAAGTTTTGCTTATCCCCATCTGAAGTTTCATTAACAAATGACATCATTGTCTCATTCAAAATTTCCATAGCATTGGGTTGAATCCCTTGAGCAATAATGGTTTCAGCAGCTGAAGCCGCATCTTTGATCGACGGGAACGCAGCTACAGTGATAAACTCGTATCTAGGACGAACATGCAATTTGAGGGTGATTTCAGTCACAATACCCAAGGTACCTTCGCTTCCAATGAATAATCTTGTTAAATGATAGCCAGCACTTGATTTTCTCGGCCTTTGTCTCGTCTTGATAATGGTTCCATCAGCCAACACAACTGTTAAATTGACGACATTTTCTTTCATAGTACCATATTTAAAAGCATTAGTACCTGAAGCACTAGTGCCTACCATACCACCAATGTTAGCTCCTATTCCAGGATCCGGACCAAATTTCAAATTTTTCCCCTTTGGATCACCCAACAAAAAATCATCCAATTCTTGCCAACCAACACCCGGCTGAACAACAATGTCCAAGTCATCAGGATGGAACGCCACAATTTGATTCATATTTTGGAATGATAATGAAATACTATAAGGGCCCCTAGTATGGATATTTTGACCTTCTAAGGAAGTTAATCCAGAATTGGCCACAATAGGAATTCGGTATTGGTGGGCAACTTTCATAATTTCTGATACCTGTTCAGTGGAAGTTGGATAAATTACAGCACTGGGTTTTTGAACATCAGGATTTGGGGGATGGTGAGTGGAATAAAAGGAATCGTTTTGTGCCAATAAAACATCTTTATCAAAAGATGCATTTTCGTGACCAACAATTTCAACAATTTTCAATAATCCAGCTTCGAAATCTTTTTCATTGGCATATTGTGGGGACAGCAATGTTGATAGTGGGGAAGTAGATCGGTCTGAGGATGTTGGCAAAGGCTCTTTCAGCAATGCCTTCCCAATAAAATACCCTGCTCCCAGAAACCCAATTGCAGCAAACGTATAAGCTAGCAATGGGTTTTTGGAGTTATTTCGGTTGATACTGGAGTTGTATCTGACAAAGCGTTTGCTTAATCTTCCACCGTTTTTTCCAAGTTTAGAAAACATAACCTGTAAGTTGAGTTTTTCTCTCCAAATTTTACTTTTAAAACAAAAAAACAAATGGAATTAAATATATATATATATGCATAAATATATGTTTTTTTCAATATCAACACCAAGAGGTTGAACCAATCACAATTATGCAATTGCGTCTAATTGCTAATTTGCTTGACTCACACAATTTTCCACTGTGGCTTATTTATTGGAGGGATCAAAGTGCAATTACAAACAGTAGAAAAAAAAATAAAAAAAGAGACAGAGATCAGGAAAGAAGTACCCGCTATTTTTCCGGTTTAGTGACAAACAGATCTCCGAATTAACCGATTAGGTAAACACACCCACCCACAAACCAACAAAAGAAAACAAATTTGTTCTTAATGGCATTCAATTCAAATAACACTACACAAAAGTTACAAAGAGTTAATTCGTTTGTTGGGTGATTGCTCTAACCCCCACTGACCCCGTCAAGACACTTGGATGCGAACTCTCCACGGGGAAATTCAACTCTCCTGACAACAGCTCGCCAAATCCACCCCCACCAGGAGTTTTAATCACTATCCTGTCACCCGTCCCCACTTTAACAGTACATTTACCACCCAATGATTTTTTTCGATATCCTCCATCATCCAATTTTTGATACCAATAATTGATACCACGAGCACCTTCTCCACCACCCAACAATCCATACGGGGCTAAGGATCTTCTTTCCATCAAACATGAAACTTCTAAGGGGTACAAAAATTCAATATCTCGTACAACACCATCTCCACCTTTATGGAACCCGCTACCTCCAGAATTTTGACGAACTGAATATTCATGAACCAACACAGGATACCTTTTCTCAAATAACTCTGTATCGGTCATTCTTGTGTTTGTAGTATGACATTGGACCACTGATTGACCATCCCATGTAGGGCCAGCACCAGAACCACCGCAGATTGTTTCGTAATATCCAAACGATATACCCTTGGTGGAGTCATTGGTCCCAAAAGTAAAATTATTACAAGTTCCTTGGGATCCTGCAGCAGCTTGGAAAGTCTTTAGCATGACATCAACAATTCTTTGAGTAGTTTCAACGTTCCCACCAACAACTGCTGCATCATAGGACGGATTAACAATCGACCCTTCTCTGGTGCTAAATTCTATTGGTCTTAAACAGCCATTATTAAGAGGGATATCAGTACTGATTAAACATCTCAATACATAAAGCACAGCTGAATACAATATTGCTCTTGGCGCATTCAAGTTACCGTATACTTCATCGCCTGATTCACTAAAATCAAACAACGCTGACCCTGTTTCTGGATCGATGTCAACAGTCAAAGCAATTGCAGTACCATCATCCAAATAGTCAACACCTTTTAATTTATTACCTCCAAATTTCTTATATGCCAATTTCAATAAACTTCGAACTGAGACCTCAGCCGTAGATTGAATTCCTTTCATATACAAGTCAATAACTTCAAATGTAAATTCATCTACCATTCTGTTCAATAAAGTAATGCCTTTATAATTTGCCGCAACTTGTGCTTTCAAATCTGAAATGTTGTCGCTCAAAGTTCTAGTTCCTGACCCACCGGGATATTTGGCTGGCTCTTCAACCAAAATCTTGATGACCCCTTCTTCATCAAATACACCTTTGTCGCATAATTTATGAGTAATAATAGCAGCACCTTCGTCATAAATAGTTTTAGAATTTGGCGGCATTGATCCCGCCGCTATAGAACCAATATCAGCGTGATGTCCCCTTGAAGCAGTCCAGAAAAGAGGGTTGTTGGATTCATCCAAAACTGGTGTGATAACGGTAATATCCGGCAAATGCGACCCACCAGCTTTGGGATGATTTGAAACCAATACATCACCATGTTGCAATTTTCCTTTCCACAATTCAATCTGAGCTTTAACTGCATACGACATGGATCCCAAATGAATTGGAATATGTGGAGCATTGGCAATTAAATCACCATTACTATCAAATATAGCACATGAAAAATCCAACCTTTCTTTAATGTTTGTAGATATTGCAGTCTGCTGCAATGTCCTACCCATTTGCTCTGCCACCGACATAAACCTGTGTCCAAATACGGACAATTGAATAGGATCAATTGTTGTCCTTGAAAGTTCTGGCTTTTTCTCTTGTTCTACTTCAATTAATATATGATCAGTTAGAATTGCCGCCTTAGAACGTGGCTCAACTAAAATTGTTTGTGTATTATCAATTATAATAGAGGGGCCCTTGATTACCAGCCCCTTTTGTAAATCAGGCAAAAAATAAACAGATGATTCTAACCAACCTTCGGTTTCAAAATAAATGTTCTTTTGAATTTTTGAAGGAGCTAGGTATGAATTCTTGTTTTCCAATTTGGCAAATTCTTGATACGGATTATATTTCTCTTTATCGTCTGATTCAACATGCAACAAAACTTGAACATCATCAACTAACACTTTTCTGTCTAAATTGAATCCAAATTCATTCTTGTGTCGAGTGATAAATTTTTTATCCGCATCATATTCACCTTTAGTAACAGGGATAAGTAAATGAGTATCTGATCCGACATATCTCATATTTAACAAAATCTCCAACCTCGTTTTGAAGCCAAGCAAATTTTGTTCTTCACAATCCTTTTGTGCAGACGTGATCAAGTATTTTATTTTGTTGTCAATGGCAGCGAAATTCTCCAGAGAGTACGTAAAAGATGCCGGTGATTGCTTTTCAATAACAATGTCAGCCAACTGGATACCATGAGCAGATAACAAAGATGAGTACTTGTGAATGGCAACATGAGAAATGCCCAAGTTCTTTGCTAAAGAAACAGCAAATTGACCACCTGAACCACCAAAGCTTGCTAAATTATGCAGAGCTGTTTCAAAGCCTTTTGCTTCAGTCAAGTTCCTGATCGGTCTTGCCATTGACTCAATGGCTACTTTTAAAAACCCACTTGCGACTTCTTCAGGTGTCAAAATTATTCCTTCTTCTGCTTTATCTTTGTTAATTTCATCGGTTAGAGCTCTAAATTTTTCTGCCGTTAATTCGTAATCTAAAGGTTGGTCTTGAGTTGGACCAAAAATGTTGGGGAAAAAATCAGGTAATAACCTATTCAAAAACAAATTGGCATCGGTAACTGTTAAAGGTCCACCCTTTCTGTAACAAGCGGGGCCCGGATCAGAGCCAGCGGATTCAGGACCAGTAACAAACATTCCATTTTTCCAAAACAACATAGAGCCACCACCAGCCGCAACAGTGGAAATATCTAATTGTGGTGTTTGTAAGTTTATTTCGCTCACGACTGTCTCATAAATGTGTTCCAAATTACCAGCATATCTTGAAACATCTGTTGAAGTACCTCCAGCGTCAAAACCAATGGTTGCCTTTTTTGAAATGTCGTCGTAACAGGTCACACCAAAACCTACCATACCACCGGCGGGACCAGATAAAATTGCCTTCAACCCAGTAAATTTATACCACGGACACAATCCACCATTTGATTGCATAAATAATAACTTGTTACCAAATGCGTCTAACCCCCCTTCAAAACCCGCCCCAAAGTTTCTGACATACTCATTGATTACCGGAGAAAGATATGCATCTGCAACAGTTGAAGAAGTTCTATTGACAAATCCAAGCATAGGTTGAAGCTCATGAGATACGGAAACTTCAAATCCAATTTTTTTTGCAATTTCTGCTACCTTGGCCTCATGTTGTGGATAGGCATATGCATGGAGTAACGATAATGCTATTGTTTTAATTTCTCCTTGACGGTATATTTCTTGCAAATCAGCAGTAACTTTTGTATAATCTGGTTCTTTTATCACTCTGACGATATCTCCAGTAACACTTTCTCTCAACTCAGAATCAGACTCGACATCAACTTTCAAATTCTCACCGCCTCCTTCTGAAAACCCGGCGATGGTGACTCTTTCATCAATTTCCAAAACTTGATAGTACAAGTGTCCTAATTTTTTCGCTGTCAAATCAAAAATATGAGGTCTTGTTTGATTGCCAATAAGCAATACATCCTTGAACCCTTTTGTTGTCACAAGTAACACTTTGGCACCTTTCCGTTCCAATAATGCGTTTGTGGCTACTGTAGTACCCATTCTAATACTTTGTATTAACTCCAAACTAAGCTTTTTCCCTTTAGGTATCTTTTCGTTCGTTGCTTTTTCTAAAACTCGACGAATCCCTTCCACGGGTGCATCCTTGTAATTCTGTGGGTCAACGGATAACAATTTGAATACATAGTCTGGTTGGCCAGGAATTTTGGCTATAACATCACAAAATGTGCCCCCTCTATCAATTGCGATTTGAATTCCCTTTTTAGTTTGAGACATGGCTGAACGGATTGGTTTTCTGGGGTTTGTTTTGCTTTTGTTTTCCAACAATGTTTATGTTATCAGAACTTATAAAAATGTGTGTTGAATATTGGAACGAATGTTTGCGCTATAGATATTTTTTATTAGTCAATGATTGAAAGCGCGGTCAGAATTCCTCTCACCTCAACCTTCAAAACATTAAAATTGTGGCGACCAATGGACTAGGAGTATCCCAGATTTCGATAAAAGCAGCACTACAAAAAAAATCTGATTTTATTAGTCGGAGTTATCAAGTTTATGGCTACTACGCACTTTTAAATATTGAAAATAAGCAAAATACCGTTGAGAAAGATTATTGTATTTATATTAAAAGTAAATTGTTATTATGAACAGAGATATGTAACAAAAAGTTTCTTTTTGAATCACTTTTTCAATAGATACGGTTTAACAATCGCTTGATATAATGGTGCTCCCATTGGATCTGGAGACTTCAGAAAGCTTAAATAGTGTTCATTACAAGAAAAGTAGTTTCTGAGTATTAGCGAACTGGATCAATATTACAAGAAATCGATTGGTCTCGCAAACTCACTTTGAAAGAATCCAATGTCACGTACCACCAATTCTATAACTTCTATTTATATTATATACTCAAAGAATTCATGTGTTTGGTGATGCTCTCGTTTGTGACAACATTTCCTAAATTGTCGTAGACAGTATTGTTGTCTTCCTTATTGGTACTGACTTCGTCGTTGTCTTCCTCGCTAGATCCTTCTTCGCCTGAAATGATATTCCCCAACGAGTCGTACTTGACTTTGCTTTCTATCATCTCGTTGCCAAGTGAATCATATTTCTTTTTTTGTATTATATTACCCAAATTGTCGTATTCTATATCACTTTCACTATCAACTGCGTCTTCCTCGTTACTATCACTGTCATGCTCAGTATTATCTTCTTGTCTGTTGACATTCCCCATCATCCACACATCTTCGTTATGTGCTTGGTTCTTTCTTTCTTTGGCCTCCTGTTCTATTTTTTCTAACCACTGCTCCTGTGCCTTGGTAATACTCTCCGAGTCGGTACACTGCTGATACAACTCTATCAACTCTTCATTGATTTTTAGGAACGTCAAACCCCAAGAGAAATTCAGTAATAATAATTCCGCCCAATCTGTATGTCCCACTATTGCAAAACATGCAGCTAAAGCCTCGACACAGTTTAATCTCCACGGACGACCATAGTTAACAGGATTTGCTGCCACTAAATAAGGTAATAATCTTTCGTTTTTTCCACCTATCTTATTGAATGGGATTTCATCTAGTCTTGCCCATGAACATTCGACAACTGCAGCCCCATTGGTTTCGACAATCTCTTTATCATTAGGGCATACGATAGATTTACCATTAGGACTGACGACTATTCCCTGGAACTTTTGTCCAACTCTAAGATTCTTGATCAACCCTAATCGTTCTAATTTCTTACCACTACATCTTTTGGGGTCACAATGATCAAAATCCCACATTGCTAATTTAGCAGGAAAGGAAGTTGACGGTTTAGACGTGGTTGATGACGCCGAAATCTCTTGTCTTCCTTTACGTATATGATGCTGTTTTGACTTGTGGCCATTTGATGTACGGGATTTGGAAGATCTTTCGTCGTTAGTTTTATTCTTTCCTTTGGCCATAATGTATGAAATATTCAGCGGACGGCTAGTTTGGTAGTATTGTGTTTGCGGTTTATCGATTTGATTGTCTTCATATTTTTTTTTTTCAAAAACTATCAAATTTTTTTTTGGCCCTGTCATCTCGCACAAGAAACATGGAATTTCAATACAATAATTACTTTCATTAAACAAAAAAAAAAAACCTAAAATACAAATATTAGAAACTATACACTTTATATCAAAAAATATTATTAAAAACAAAGTAGATGCTTTATAATAAATTAAAAAGAATAACAAATACCAAAGTTTGTAAAATCAGTAGACACAATTCAACAAACATGGGAAAACGAACTGAAATCAAATTAACATCATCAAGTAAAAAGGAATAACACCCAACACGATCAAAAGAAAGCATGCTGTTGCTTTAGAAATCTTCATCAAAGGTAAAAGCATCGGCTTCTTTGTTTTCGGTCTTGGCCATAACACCAGCTTTTTGATAGTCTGAAACTCTTTTTTCAAAGAAATTGGTCTTACCAGCCAAGGAAATGTTTTCCATGAAATCGAATGGATTAGTAACATTGTATACTTTCTTGTTACCTAAAGCCAACAACAATCTATCAGCGACGAATTCAATGTATTGACACATCAAGTTACAGTTCATACCCAACAATGACACTGGAAGAGCATCAGTAAAGTATTCTTTTTCAACATCAACAGCTTCAGTAATAATTCTTTCGACAATCTCTGGAGATGGTCTATTCTGCAAATGAGCAAATAACAAACAGGCAAAGTCGGTGTGTAAACCTTCATCTCTACAAATCAATTCATTTGAGAAAGTCAAGCCTGGCATCAAACCTCTCTTTTTCAACCAGAAAATAGAAGCAAATGAACCACTGAAGAAGATACCTTCAACAGCAGCAAAAGCTACTAATCTTTCACCATATAAGGCTTCATCATCTTGAATCCATTTGATAGCCCAGTCAGCTTTCTTTTGAATACATGGAATATTGGCAATGGCATTGAACAAGTAATCAGCCTCTTGGGGATCTTTGATATATGTTTCAATCAATAAAGAATAGGTTTCTGAATGAATGTTTTCCATCATGATTTGAAAACCATAGAATGATTTGGCTTCAGGAAGTTGAACTTCAGTTGAGAAATTTTCAATTAAATTTTCACCAACAATACCATCGGAAGCGGCAAAAAATGCCAATACTCTAGAAATAAAATATCTTTCATTTTCATTTAATTTGTTGTTCCAGTCATCCAAATCTTTACTCAAATCAATTTCTTCAGCAGTCCAGAAGGAAGCTTCAGCCTTCTTGTAAAAGTTCCAAATTTCATGGTATCTGATTGGGAACATCACATAACGACGTTTGTTTTCAACCAATAATGGTTCTTCAGCTTCTAATTGCTTCAATTTGTGTCTGTGGACTTTGTGTTTAGCCAAAAAGTCTTGATGTTTTTTGAGACTGTCATCCTTTTCTTCAGTTGCTTTGTCAGTGGATGCAACGGCTTGTTTGACTTCGTGAATGGTTTGAGCTTCATCTTTTAATTTGGCATCAGCAGCTAATTTATCAGTCAAGGATTTACCTTTCATGTTTGACATGTCTAAGTCGGAAATTTTACCAGTTAAACCTTTAGTTGGAGTTTCTTGTACGGACATTATGAGATGGATGTTATTAAGTTGTGTTAATCTTTAAAGACAGATGATAAAGATAAAGAATAATAAAGAAGAAAAGAAGAGAGAAAAAAAAAGGAAGAATTCCTTGAAATAATTTGGAAGAGGGAATGTTCAGTGATATTTATATTCTTTTTGAAATACTTTCGTTTCGTTTCGTGATCTTTTTTTGCTTAATAGTGTGTGTGAAAAAAAAAAAAAACTTACCTTCTAATCAAAGCTTTAATCAATGAAGCAGTAGTAGCATAATTTGGGTTTTTTTTTTCGAACGTCGGCAGCTTTTCAGGCTTTGTGTATTATTTCAAGCAGATGTAATAATAATATCTACAATTAAGAATGGCATTTTGTAACTCATTTTGTGCTAAGGTGACTTTTTCAGAAAGGGAGAAGGGGAAGGAGAAATAGTGATGAGGTGAGGACAATTTGACTAAAAGAAAAGAAAAATGAATTGCCAATGCTATTGTGACCAATTTCTTCTTCCAGTACACGACACGTATTGTAATTTTCACATCTATTCATTTTCCCACTACGCGTCTTTTTTTTTATAAATCCCGATCTTGGATATTTTGAACTTGTCCTAAAAAGGCAGTCTGTCAATGAGTAAAATTACTAATCACGTCTGAAAACTCATTTCAGTTTATACTTTGAATTTCAAAAAAGAAAACCCTAATTACATAGTTGAACTCATTTTTGCTTTTTCTTTTTGACACGATGGGTCTAATTCCAATTGGATGTGGTTGTTATCAATTGAAAAGAACCATGAGTTATACTCTACATAACCAAATATAATATTATACATAGTAGTCTCTTCTTAGCAGAGCAATGAATGAAAAAAAAACCACGACGCGCTATTGTCAAAAATTCAATAGCCAGCAAATATATACGTGTCGTGTCTTTTGGTTCAAGGACGTGTTTTGTACATGAAACTAATCTAGTCGTCATTTTAATGTTTTGTGTAATGTTTCTCTTTTTCATTTTGCAATTCTATTCCTTTTAGGGTTGGTTCTTGTTGTTATTGCTCCCAAGAAATAAACAATTCTATCCTTTTACAACAAAGGGTATTTCCTGATCGGAAATACATCATTATCGAAACATGTACAAAGATCGATTAGATAAGTTTGACCGAACTGGGGTTATACCAATTCATTGGCTGGAATATTGCTATCGTCGCGTCAAGCAAGCAAGCAAGCAAATTGAAGACAGAACAACATGTCTTGCGATTATTGATAGTGGACTCTGAAATTGAAATAGACCCACACCAACAATAAAAATGGATACATGAAAAATTGTATATATTATAACCATATCTATAATCATAATGTAACGTGCTATGACTACAAGACACCATATATATATGTATATATAAACAAGAATTGTTCAAGCAACAGTATCCTCCGATTCCTCCTAAAAACCTACTGATAAACATCATAAAGTCCTCAAAAACACCTTATACAACAATCTTTGGTAGTGGCTCGTAAGGAGATCCATCTTCAGCAAAACTTATTGGGCTTGAAATCCCGGGTGGTGGTGTTTCAATTTTTCCGCCAAACTCAATTGAATCGCTCAAGCTCGGTAAATCATCTTCAAACTTGCCAAACTTGAAAACTGGAGATGTAATTTCACCGTAATCCAAATCCAAATTCTCGTACAATTTAGCTATATCACCATGACCACGATAACCTTTGGTGTTCGATGATTGTAATTGTTTTATTTCATGAGCAATGATTTCTGGCCATTCAAACCAATTTGAGCCAATCTTGAAATTTTGAGCAAAAGCTCTCTCTGCATCCTTGTTGGACAAATATTGATAGTGTGGCAATGAAGGTAATCCAAACAACATTGAGGCTGTATCTGATTTGTCACTGATTAATCGCTTAGGACGGCCATACAACTTGAATGCGTCAACAATAGGGATAAAGTTACGAATCATGGTTTCAACTGCTGTGACACCAGGGTGCAGACTGGGCATAATGTACACAGAATTGGTTAAAACAAAACTTTCTGTGTGCTTTTTGAAAAAACTAGAGTTTGTCCTCTTGTGGCTCAGTGGAGTTTGACTTGGGTTAGCTGGCGACTTACCTAAGTTAGACAAGGAACGGTTTCTTGTATGTCCATTTGTTTGTTTGGGCGATAATGAAGTCGACTGATTGAAAAATGAGCTTGTCGAATGTAAAGAACTTGACCGAGAACGGTTTTTTGGAGTATTGGGAGCTTGGTTAGAAAGTGATGAAAGTGAGCTATTGGAATCAGAACGAGAAACGCCGTGATTTTTGGCAATGAGCTTTCTTGGATCAAGCTGTTCATCACTATTGTGAGGGAACAAGTATTCATAATTTTTGTTCACGTAGATTTCTCCTGCAGCTCGCATGATTGAGTTGAAGTCAATCATGCTCGATTGTTCTGGATAAACGTTGAAAACCCCAGCCAAATCGGAAATATAGGCAATGAGATTCTTTTTCTGCAATTTTTTGTCCGATGGATAAAACTCTATTCTACCAACATGACCTTTATCCCCTGGCAACACCGCCATGTACACCTTGATCCATTTAGTGGATACTTCGGGTAATCTAATATGGCACCATTCGTATTGTGGGAATCTCTTTTTATTGCCCAACAAGACATGAATATCCAGTAATTTGGATCCCTTGGAAGATAAAAGAACAGCAGTAAATGCTTCGTTTAACTTCACATACTCAAATTTGGAAAGAATGATTGCACTCATCCATTGGTCAAACGATTTTTTGTCGTGGAACTGTACTGCTACCGATGCATCCTCGCGATAATCTTGGTAGATCTTTATTTGTAAACCAGAAACAACCTCGATATGTGCATCAATTAAATTGATATATTTTGGTTTGAACTCATTCCCTTCCTCTAAAGTGTATTCATCGGTCAGTGGTCTCCAAATAGCCAACTCATTTCCCGATAATTTTGCCTCAACTTCCAACCAAACTCTTTCTGAACCAATGACACCGGGGATCTGCAACGAACCAATGCAGTAAGTTCTTAACTTCTGAGCATTGATTAAAGTTACGATAGGATGGAATTCTGGAGATAATGATTCCGTTTGAATCTTGTTTTGAAGCAATAATGATCTCCCAGTGACTGAATGTGATGAATAAATTGAATCAGCGTCTTCGTTGGAGAAAATTCGACTTTGTCGAACAAATGAAGAAGGTGTTGTCTTTATTCGATCCGATAAGGTTCGTCTGTGCAAACCAGTTTCATTATATGAAGATGACTCTGATGCTTGGTTAGATGAAACTGTGGTGTTAATTTTTGGGAGGGTAATGCCTGGTTTGCTATCGTCGATACTGCTGTCATTACTCTTATCACTATTAGCCAAAAATCCTACTGGAGATGGGATTGTAAAATCTTTAGTAGGGAGTGGTGGAGGAGACGGGGTTGTAAATGCAGGAGCATTTTCATTTAGTGTAGCTGGAGGTTGAGCCAAGGGAGATCTAACTCTGCGATATATTGGCAGCGCTGGAGGAGTATTTCCTAACATTTTGAATTATTATTGATAAAGATAGATATGATTGAAGATTTAAAACCTGAAAGAAATAAGATAAAATAAAATAAAATAAAAGGGACCAGCCAGTAAATAAAATATAAGGTTATTATCTCAACTTTATATATGTAATAATTTTTTTAATTTTTCTGTCACTAAAGAAAAAATAATTAAATTTCCAGGGATATATATCTTTAATTAAGAAATCGGTTCTTTTCTAATTCTGGGTTCTGGGTTCTCTCTTTTCGGTTCTTTTTTTTTTATTTTTTGTTTTCCTTCTTCTTCTTCTTGTCTTTTTCGGCTTGAGTGAAGGTAACTGTGGGTGTGTGAGTGTGTGAGCAGTGGAAGCAGAATAAATAAAAAGTAGGCGATGTGGGATGTCCGGCAAAAGTTTCACCGCAAAAAAGTTAAATTATCCTTGGCGTATAAAAATATAATGGGGACCCAAGAAAAAGTTAAATTAAATTGAAAAATAATCTCTTGGATGTACTTAATTTGTAATCGTAATCGTACAGTGTATTTCGAAGATAAAATTAGTTTTTAATCTCTGTCAGATAAAAATGGTAATGATAACAATTATTGATATACCAAAGTTGAACAGTGAAGATATAATCTTATACAGAATAAAAATATAGAAAAACTAAAAAGACAAGAGAGACGGCAATATGAATTTAAAAGTAGGAAAATGATTCAACTATTTATAGAAGAGTAACCACAGTTTTACAAATTTTTAATCAAATTTGGCCTTGGATTTTGAATCTAAGTTGCGATAATCCTCGTTTGATATCTGCGGCATTGATTGCGCCGCAAACCGGAGAGCAAAGAAATTTCAGAGAAGAAAAAAAAAATAAAAGCTCATCGATAAATGAAATGAAATTCTTGGTTTGGGATATATAATTATGGAAACGAAGACATGAATTCTGTCTCGCATTTCATTGATTGAAATTTCAAAATTATGAGAATCTACTTACTCGTAATCAATGTAGGTCCTATAATAAAATAAAAATAACTTTAATTTGAAGCAGATATAATTCAAATGGTGTGATGTTTTGACGATAACAACCAAAAAAAAAAAGATAGCAGCAAAAACTTCCGAATTTCAACAGAAGCTTAAGTGATGTCGACTAAATTTTTTGCTTGTGGTGGGTTTTAGTCACTTGACAACGGACAGTTGGTACCTGTTACTAATTTTTCTCTGGTACGAGCACGCTGCAGGTTTTATTTTATTTTCTAAACGGATTTTTAAACAATGGCCAATTTCTAGATAACTAACTACCCACGGGAACGATATATAAACTACACATACCGATTCGTTATAATTGTTAAGCTTAGCAAAATCAGGGACCATCTTCTACTCTTCTCTTAAGACATTACCACTAAGGTAGCTTGCGTTTATCACTGCCAAGTTGTATGCTTAGTATGGGCGATATGATTAGTAGTTGCTTGCTTGTTTTATTCTTGCTTTCGTCCCCGCTAACTTTCCTACATCTTTCAAACACAGTTTCTTCACAGAGTCTGCAAATTCTATCAATGCATCTAAGAATATTATTTGCAAGATGAGAAGCATCACACTGCCACAATTTTTCAGAATCAAGCTTTTTGGGACCAGCAATATTTTCAAAAGTTACAAAAGCCTTTTCTCAATATGTTGAGAATATAAACTTCCTCCTTGGTGTCAATGATTTCCGGTTCTTACATCCCTACTCCTTTTTTGTTTCCAATTACTTTGTTAAGCCTCTACATCAACAGACTCAAACATTGATATACATGCAAGAAAATAAGAATAAACTCATTACATCATTGTAGGGAGATTTTGTTAGTTTATTTTCTAAACTTTAATTGCTCAAAACTTTAGTTGGAAAATAGGATAAACGGTAATAGCACATTACCCTTGCTGTTTACTATTTCTAGTCGTTTGTTTTTAGTTTGCGTTTTCTTTAGTTTTCAATTTCAACTAGCACAGCCTTGTTGAAATCGGGTTGTTATATGTATGAACACTCCTATAATTTACATACCATTATGGCGTGGACTGCATCTTTGATTCTAAAAGAATCTGGTAAGCTGAACGAGATGGATTGTGACGTCATAATCTTAGTATAGATTAATACATAACTACATTTCCTAAAACTATATGGATCAATGATTTTGGCTAACATTATTAGATGCAAAATATTCGTTTCAAATTATAAAGTTTTTTGCGACTGAAATAATATAGTCTAGAACTGTAAACCAACCAAGTCATTACCACTTTTGGTACGACAACATGATTGTTGATAACAGCAACGACTGATTCGCACATATTCAAACTTGCTTAGTTTTGCTCTCGCTTACATCACACCAAGAGAGTGTGTGCGAAAGACAAAAAAAATAAACGCATTCTCATCATTTTGACCCTTCTGTAGATCATTTTCCGCTTATTCATGTGACCACAACAACAGAGTCTACATGACATATTTTTTAAACGACATCCGACCACCTTCTCCAAATGATATTACTCCATCGTTCACTTTATTGACTAAAGAATTGTTTGACAAGCTTGACGGGGTTAGAAAAGAGAGTCTTGGTGATTTTCGAACTGTCACTGAGAAGAAAGCATTCATTATCAAAACTTTTATAAATACATTTCGAACACACATTGGCAATGATATATACCCTTCAGCAAAACTAATATTCCCGGAAAAGTCGGGAAGAATATATTTTATCAAAGAAGTTGCATTGGCTCGTCTTTTGATTAAAATGTACAAAATCCCCAAGGAATCGGAAGACTATATCACATTACACGATTGGAACAAACTGTATCAAAGGTCACGAAGGTTTTCCATTGATGAGAAAAAGATACGTGATTTGCCATTGCAAGCATCAAGGATTATTTCCAAAAGGAGGCCAATTGTGGATAAACTCGAGGAATATACTGTACCGCAAATTAACTCTTCTTTAGATCAATTGGCATTGGAAAAGGTGTCTCAGGGTCAGATAGATATTCTTAAACCACTATTTGATAATCTAAGTATACCAGAAGTAAGATGGCTTATTCATATACTACTTAATAAATCGATCTTAACTAGCATGGAGAGATTTTTTTTCAACACTTGGCACCCGGATGGATATAGAGTGTTTAGCATATGCAATGACTTACAAAAGACATTACAATTTTCAACAAATCCCGATTTGAGACTAGACCCTCTGCAGTTAGCTATACATCCTTGTTTCAAGTTTAAACCACAGTTGTCAGAAAGATTAACAACCAGTTATAAAACCCTTGTGAAAAAGTTACAAAGAAAGCATGAAATGGATCCTCCATATGAGAAAAAATTCCAAGAGTTAGGATTGGAAAATAAATTTTACATCGAAGAGAAAATGGATGGTGATCGTATGCTTCTTCATAAGGATGGTGATAGCTTCAAGTTTTTTTCACGACGCTTGAAGGATTACTCTTATTTATACGGAGAAAGTTTCCAGTTTGGTGCCCTCACTAAATTTTTGGCCCATGCTTTTGCCGGAAATATACAATCTGTGATTTTAGACGGCGAAATGGTGGCCTATGATTATGAGCGTAATGTCATCCTTCCATTTGGAACTTTAAAATCACTGGCAATTCAAGAAAGTGTCCGACAGTTTACAACCATCGATCAGTATGAACAACAGACAGCATATCCATTTTTCCTTGTGTTTGACATTTTGTTTTTAAACGGGAAAGATTTAACTAATTATCCGTTATTCTTCCGCAAAAACATCTTGAACCGAATTCTTAGACCAATACCAAACAGATTTGAAGTTTTAGATACACGGCTAGGTTCTTCTCTGGAAGATATCGAAAGAGCAATCAGAGAAGTTGTCAGTAGTCGATGTGAGGGTTTAGTATTGAAGAATGTACAGCTGAAGTATGAAATTGATGGGTTCAGAAACCCAGATTGGATAAAAGTCAAACCAGAGTATTTAGAAAAATTTGGTGAAAATTTAGATCTTGTGGTGATTGGCAAATCTCCAGCCATAAAAAACTCCTATATGTGCGGATTGAAAAGTGTAACTGATGGCGTTTATTATAGTTTTTGCACCTGTGCCAATGGTATAGAAATTGAGGAGTTTGATAAGATCGAAAGACTCACTCATGGAAAGTGGATTAAAACAGATGTGTCAATGCCTCCCGAACTGTTGATCAAATTTGGAACTAAAATTCCCACTTTTTGGATTCATCCGAGTGATTCGTTAGTTTTGGAAATCAGAGCTCGTTCAATTGACACTCGAGCAGGCACCCTGTATGCTGTGGGGTCAACTTTACATAACAATCATTGTCGAAAAATAAGAGAAGACAAATCTATTGATGAATGTGTGACATTACAGGAGTACACGCATATCAAGGCAAATTATATCAATGATTTAAATAAAGCACAAACTGCATTGGGGAAGAAACGTGAACCTGTGTACTCATTAGATAATGAGCTGAAATTGAAAAAAGTCAAAGTTGAATCTGATTTGTTTAGTGGGATAGAGTTTTTGATTATGAGTGATAAAAGAGAGGCTGACGGCGAAGTTACAACCATCGAAGAAATGAAAGCAATGGTTAAACAGTATGGTGGAAAAATTGTCAATTCTGTTGATCTTGCAACAAACTACCAAATAATGGTGATTACTGAACGAGAACTTCCTGTATCCAGTCAATATCTAAGTAAAGGAATTGATTTGGTGAAACCAATCTGGATATATGAATGCATTAAAAGAGGATGTGTTCTTCAACTAGAACCATATTTTATATTTGCCAGTAAAAATTGGGATAATTTTAACCATATGGTTGATCAATATGGAGACTCATACATCATACACCATCCCTTGAACATTGTTGTTCCCAAACTTTCTGAAAGTGAACTTGAAGACCTTCGTAATGGATTTGATTGGGGTGATCTTAAACCTTGGATCTACTTGTTCAAAGGTTTGTCATTTTACGTGTGTGGGAATAACTTGAGTGCTCGATTTTTAAAGGAAAGAATTGAGAGATTCAGTGGAGACTTGTCGAAACATTTTATCGAATGTTGCTACATAGTAATCCCTGATAACCATTCCAGACCACTAATGCTTCGTGAAATTGATAAGATGTCAAACCAAATTTCTCGCGAAATGGTTATTGATAAAAATGGTGGGTCTTCGAGAATTCCACATTTTGTTACTGAGGCATTCGTTCAGGCTTCAATCAAGATGAATTATATTCCCGATCCTGACGATTACAAGTTTAGGTGATGTTGTATTTATATGTGTTTGTGGGTAACCAGGAGACAGCTGGCGAAGGGAATTTCACATTGAAGGTGAATCACTAGATTTGATAAGTATCCTGCTGATTGCCTTTTAGTATCCAGAGAATGATGGTCTGGGGTTATGTTGCATACATATTGACAAGCCGTTTCAAGTTAGTTAGGTATTCCATAATCGTACTATGCAGGTATATTCCAGTTGAAATTGTTTCATAAAATAATCTTACTTGCAGAGAACATTTAGAAGAAGAAGAAAAAAACGAACACAAAGTCAATTTGTTTTTCTCCGTTCCTTCTATTATTTTTTTTTTTCCTTTTTTCCTCCGCCCGCTTCGCCTCAAAGAGCCCCTTCAACATAATCAGGATGAAGCTCTATTACTCGCATGTTGAATTTCATTTCTATATATACTTTCGTTTAATTCTTCAAAATCTTTTTTTTATCTTCTCTTTCTTCATTCCTTCTTTTTTTTATCATCGATTGGTTTCTATTTCAATTATTTGTTAAATATGGTCGACTACAAAACTTGGTTAAAGGATATTGACAACAATACCAGAATCTCTAAATTGTCCATCCCAGGAACTCATAACTCTGCCGCTTGTCACACTGCATTGCCATCTGTTCAATGTCAGGGAGCAAGTGTCACCGAACAATTGGAACATGGGGTCAGATTTCTTGATATTAGAGTTGGAAAGTTGTTTGTTGGTAATGATGTCAAGGACTTGCAGGTTATTCACGGCAAATTCCCTGTCAAAATCCCTTTCCCATTGAAATTGAAGGATACATTAGAAGAAGTTTATAAATTTTTAGCACACAATTCTTCGGAGACTGTCATTGTGTCTATAAAGCAAGAAGGTTCCGATGATTGGGACAATTCTCAAGATGAATTTGGTAAATTAATTTGGGATAGATACGTCAATCCAAATAAGGACAGATGGTATTTGAACACCGACATTCCTAAACTTGGTGATGCTAGAGGTAAAGCCATTTTGTTCAGAAGATTTGGTGTTCAAGATGAACAATTGAAGAAACAGTTTGGATTCTCTGCCTCTTCGTGGACTTACAATACCACCAACGATGACCGTGGTCAATTTGTGGTTCAAGATTTTTGTGAAGTGAATACCGCTGACGACTTGCCAAAGAAAATCGATTACGTTAAAGATTTGGCCAAGAGAGCTCAAGATTATACTTCTAAGGGTGATGACAAAGTGTTCCTTAATTTCAC
This sequence comes from Candida albicans SC5314, assembly GCF_000182965.3. Taxonomy (NCBI): domain Eukaryota; kingdom Fungi; phylum Ascomycota; class Pichiomycetes; order Serinales; family Debaryomycetaceae; genus Candida; species Candida albicans. The sequence continues at coordinate 614,689 of NC_032090.1, forward strand.
TTCTGCCTCAAACTTTTTTGATCAGTCATGCTGGCCACAACCTATTGCTGAAGCTATGATTAAAGGTAACATCCAAGAAACTTTCCATAAGGGTGTTGGTATCATTGTGTTGGATTATGCCGAGACAGATAACTGGAAGTTGCCTGAAGCTTTAATTGATACTAATTTCTAGATTTACTTTAGATTAGATGTGCTGTATATCTCTCTCTTTATTGTAACATTAATATATGCCTAGCATAACTGATTGTAATTCTTATTCGGAGTCAACACCGAGCCGCCAAATGGTATTTTTTGGCCTATCGGTCCCTTATTGGGTGAGAGAAAAAAAAAAGGCGTTATGAATTTATTTGTCGCATTAAGCAAAAAAAAAAAATATCAACACAAATTATTTGCCCCATATTTGCGGCCTCTGACAGATACAACAACCACGGAAACTCGCTTTATGCTCTCGACTTGTTTAATAAGGAATTGTGTTTTTATAAGACCAAGATTATCTGTAATTTGCTTTAAGGCAATCAGATACCAGTCCAAGAAGCTGGATTTCCCTGATTATACCAAGATTAATGATCCTAAATTGAGAGAAATCATCGAGGGATCCAATTTTGGAACTGAAGCGATTTTGAAAAAGCAACGTGAAGATCAGGACAAGAAGAAGAAAATGGAGCAAGAAAGAAAGAGGTTAGAACAAGAACGTGAAGTGGATAGAAGACGTGAAGAAAAGCGTGCAAAAGAGGAATCTGAAAGTAACAAGACTGACAATGACAACGAAGCAAACCAACACACCGACGATAAGCTTGCCAAAGTCAATGAAAAATTGGAATCTAATTTTTCAAAAACAGAGTCAGGTAAACTTCGAGGAGAAGATACTGGTACTCGTGAGACCGTTGTGGAAACAGAAGAAGAAGAGGAGTTGAAATTGAAAGCAGAAAACAAAATTATTGCAACGAGCAAAGATTCTGTTGATGAAAGTGATATTCCCAATTTGGCAAAGGAGATCAATGAAACCATACAGAAAGAAATCGCTGGGCTACCTTCTCAAAAAGCTAAAAACCAAAGCAAATTGGCCAAAAACTTAACGAAATATTTAGATTCTGCACATGATACAATCTTAACTGCTACAAGGGCATTGAATGACGTTACTGGGTATTCTGCAATTGAAAAATTGAAAAAATCAATAGAGACCCAAGAAGACGATTTGAAAAAAGCTAAAGAGAAGGTTAAACAATGTAAGATTGCATATGGTGAAGCCATCCAACGAAGATCACATTCACAAAGAGAGGTCAACGAGTTATTGACCAGGAAACACAATTGGTCACTGAACGATTTAGAAAGATTCACAGAATTGTACAGAAATGACCATGAAAATGAAATACATGAACAAGAAGCAGAGAAAAAATTGGACGAAGCTGAAAGTAAAGTTGATGGGGTGCAATTGAAATTGACACAACTGATTCTCACAAGGTACCACGAAGAACAAATTTGGTCTGACAAAATTAGGAGATCCTCTACATGGGGAACTTGGGTTTTGATGGGTCTAAATGTACTTCTTTTTGTTGTCGCGACGTTCATTGTGGAACCATGGAAAAGAAGTAAGTTGGTTTCAGCTTTTGAAGATAAGGTGAAGCAAGTGTTGGTGGGTATTTCACAAGAGAACGAACAGATTTTAGATCCAATCATTGAAAAACTAGAGCCTACTGATGGACAAGTCCCAATCAAAACATCATTTGACTTTAAGTTTGTCACCAATACTTGGCACGGTTTAAAGGCTGCTCTTGTGAGGAATTATGAAGCATTGATGTCGCCTGAAATAACGAATTTGGAGTTTGATAAATTCGAATTTGAGTTATTTACAATGACTGTAGCAATAGTTGCATTTAGCATGGGAAGTTTAATTGTTTCCTTATTTAAATAAAGATCAGATTTCATAGACTCTTACTTGTAATCTAAACCTTTTCAGTAAAAGATAACCAACCGAGAATGAAACAGAATCAGTAAAGTTTAATGGAACAGTAGCTAGAGGAGAATCAAAATTTTGTTCTCGCACGACAATGTATAATGGAAACACGACAAACAACATGGGAAAAAGAAGGCAAAAAAAAAGTGAGATTTTGATTGAAAACTCTGTCGCCACTTGAATTTCTAGTCAGCAATACTAAACCTTATTATTCACCACAAAGAAGTTTTAGGAGATGGAAGACCCAGTTCTGTTAGACAACGTAAACAGTGTGTTATCAAAATTGAATAACGTTTCAGCTACAAACTCCAATGAAACTGATGTGTATCTTAAATTGAAAAAATTGGAGAAGGAGTTAGATTTACTATTACTACAAGAAGAGTACATTAAGGATGAACAACGTCATTTAAAGCGTGAATTGGTGAGGGCACAAGAAGAAGTCAAGAGGATAAAGTCTGTGCCATTAGTCATTGGACAATTCTTGGAACCAATAGATGAAAACACTGGTATAGTTTCATCCACCACTGGTTCAAACTATGTCGTTAGGATTTTATCTACATTAGATCGTGAGTTGTTAAAGGCATCCTCTTCGGTTGCATTACATCGTCACTCAAATGCATTGGTTGACATATTGCCACCAGAAGCTGACTCTTCTATATCAATTGTTGGAGAAGACCAAAAGCCAGATGTCACTTATGCCGATGTTGGTGGTCTAGATATGCAAAAGCAAGAAATCAAGGAAGCCGTCGAGTTGCCATTGACTCAAGGTGATTTGTATTCTCAAATTGGTATTGATCCACCTAGAGGGGTGTTGTTGTATGGTCCACCAGGTACTGGGAAAACCATGTTAGTCAAAGCTGTGGCAAATTCAACCACGGCTTCTTTCATCAGAATTAATGGGTCAGAATTTGTACAAAAATACTTAGGAGAGGGTCCAAGAATGGTGAGAGATGTTTTCAGATTGGCAAGAGAGAATTCACCAGCAATCATTTTTATTGATGAAATAGATGCAATTGCTACCAAGAGATTTGATGCTCAAACTGGTGCTGATCGTGAAGTTCAAAGAATTTTGTTGGAGTTATTGAATCAAATGGATGGGTTTGATCAGACATCCACTGTCAAAGTTATAATGGCTACTAACAGAGCAGATACTTTAGATCCTGCATTGTTGAGACCAGGTAGATTAGATAGAAAGATTGAGTTTCCTTCATTGAAAGATAGAAGAGAAAGAAGATTGATTTTTTCGACAATTGCATCGAAGATGTCATTAGCACCTGAAGCTGATTTGGACTCTTTAATTATCAGAAACGATCCATTGTCTGGTGCAGTTATTGCTGCAATTATGCAAGAAGCCGGGTTAAGAGCTGTGAGAAAAAACAGATATATGATTTTGCAAAGTGATTTGGAGGAAGCTTACACTTCACAAGTAAAGACAGGGACAGAACATGATAAATTTGATTTCTATAAGTAAATTTACTAGCTTTTTTATTATTTTGTAAAGTAAAGAATGAAATAAAATTAAATAAAACAAAACGTTGCTTCTCTGATTTATATACGTTCTATAATAACTGATAGACACCTAAACCAGGTTGGATATCTGCAAAGTCTAAATGGTCTAAATCCAAATGAAAAGTGTAGTTCCAAACTGGGCTAAATCGGGATTCATCAAAGTGTTTGAAAGAAGCTATTGGGGTAATTAAATATACTGGTTTATTTGTTGAGATCGTTTGAAGGATTTGTTGGACCTCTTTGCTATCTGCACCCATACAATCAACAATATTAATAAATTTATTGTCATTCAATTTTTCACCAAGATGTGTAGTTTCAGTTGAATTGCTACCCAAGATCCAGCTAGGTGGTGTATAAGTTCTCCACCACACTTGTACTGATGCTTCCAGTTTTATATGGTCTAATACTGGTACAACCCCTCCTTGGTGTAATTTCCCCATTAATATACTCATGAAGATGTTGAAAATATACCACGTATATAGCATCCATGGTTGTACCCATTTCAAGGTAAAATCAAAACTGCAACATGCAAGAGGTAAAAGTGGAATCAAAAATCTTAATTCCTGGTGTGGGATTACTGAAAGAAACAATAGCCCACTAATGACAGTTAAAAATGGTGTGGTTTTGGTGTAAGACTTGGAAACAAAGAAAATTAAGCCAGGTCCAAGAATCTGAGGCATATTGACTAATATATGTGTGTAGTACGGGTGAATTCCATGTTGGGCCAAGTTCTCATACCTGGCGTTGTATAACAAATTGTTCAATGGTGCAATGATGTAGCTGGATACATTGAATGGTTCCGCTACAACGTTGTTGATATTTCCAAATAATATTGTGTCAACTAGTATTAGTAAGGCCGTAGTTGAAAAGAACCCCATGACTAAGTATAATCCACTGACGTAATGCTTGAGCACATACTTCATTACAAACCAACCAGGAAGAATCAAAAAAGCTGGAAAAGTTATTCTATTAAATATACCAAGGGAAATCAACACCCCAGTATAGAATAAATTCTTGTTTTTGTTTAAATTTTGAACATCTTGATCTTTGGATTCTTGAACATATCGTAAGTCATCAATTAGTAAAATTGTAACTAACAACAATAATGTTTCAATGCTATTGGAAAATAAATGGTTTTGATAAACTAATGTGATATACGATGTCAGTGTGAAGAAAATAGCTTTGATACGTTCTGGTTTAGAGGGTAACATCCAATACAAGCAGAAATCGGTGATAATCCAACTTAGTATACTTATCTGTAATCGTGCAATATACCATATTTGCAAAGCAGTCAAGTTCAACTTGAAAAATTTTATGAAATAAAGCAAAGGTCCATAAATAAAGTACAATGGAGCTAAACTTCTTGCTGGATCATCTTGAAACTCCCAGGGAATGTTAGTGGAATAGTTTAAGATACGGTTGGTGAGTACTTCTAAACTTTGGAAATGTTCGTCAGGGTGAATGTACGAGTCTGATAGAGTAAACACAAATCGAAATACAATTGTAAGAAGATAAAACGTTCTCCAATTGAAGTTGATCTTGATCATAACTAAGGGGATGATGATTAACGCCTAATTAATATGTAAACAGTCAAGTGAAAAAATGAAAAATAAAAATGTGCAGGTACATAGAAATTTTCACTCATACTAAAATCTGCACGTGACTACAACATAAATACGTATTTGTTGGAATATCTATAGTTCTATATTACATCATAAACTGATTTTTAAAGATAGTCTTCAGTTTTTAAGAGCAATTGATACTTTTGGTTGAGCAATAATGTTTGTCGACTAACTTTTTTATAAATTATGTGATTTTGGTAGAAATTCTTTGGTAAAAAAATTTTTGAAAGTTATGTATTTGCAACTGCAAAAATAAACTCGACCTTACACCAATCAACTCTCAAGCCAAAATTGTCAGTAGATTTCTTCAATGGTTATAATAGAAATCAACAAGGGTCTTTAACTCAATCTTAATGTTTTACAATTCACGTTTTGCTCCTCAAAACTAAACAGTATTGTCATACTCAATCTCGGACTTCGATAATTGAAGCAGAAAAAAAAAAAGAAAAGATAATAAAATATTATAGCCGATCTCATCCAGTCCAAATTTTTTGTGTTTCCTGCGATGTAACAATTTCACCCTTGACGATTCACTGATAACACGTTCAATACAATCTATATAACGAATCAGTTATCAGGGCCAAATGCATAGAAGATAAACTCCAAGCTCACAAATACATTTTTACAAAACATAGCCAGAATAACTTCCATGAGTTCCACAACTTTGTTATTTGCTGTATTTTAATATTTTTGTATCACCGTAACAATTTTTATAGGATCCGATGTTGACCGGAGTTGTATGGTAAAGAAACTCAAAATACAACGATTTAATTGGTCAAATGCAATTTTTTTTTCCCGTCCAGTGCGGTTCCTGGGTTATTGTAGTAAAAGTTTTTTTTTTTTTCTTCTTTGGTTGTTGCATGGCAGGACGATTTTTCTTCCTCAACAATCATACTAAATGTTTTGACCCGTGCAGCGATGAACTTTCAAATTTTTTTAGCTTTATTCAATTTCTCTCTCTCTCTCTCATCTACAACAAAGCAAAGTATAGAAGAAAAAAAATTAGAAAAAAAAACTCCTCTCTCCGAAATCTTATTCACTTCATTACTTTCAAGTACAGTTAAAGAACCATATTATAAAATGTTCAGACAAGTGACAAAATCAGCTCCAGTTATCAGAACCACCCAAAGACTTTTTGCTAGATCCTACATTGCCGGTCAATTCACCGGTAGCAAGGGATCAGACGGTAAATATACTGTTACTTTGATTGAAGGTGACGGTATTGGGCCAGAAATTTCCCAAGCCGTTAAAGATATTTACGCTGCTGCTGATGTGCCAATTCACTGGGAACCAGTCGATGTCACTCCATTGTTGATTGACGGTAAGACCACCTTGCCACAACCAGCTGTTGACTCCGTCAACAAGAACTTGGTTGCCTTGAAAGGTCCATTAGCCACCCCAGTTGGTAAAGGTCACACTTCCATGAACTTGACTTTGAGAAGAACTTTCAACTTGTTTGCCAACGTTCGTCCATGTAAATCCATTGTTGGTTACGAAACTCCCTACGAAAATGTCGATACAGTTTTGATCAGAGAAAACACCGAAGGAGAATACTCCGGTATTGAACATACTATTGTTCCAGGTGTTGTCCAATCCATTAAGTTGATTACCAAGCCAGCTTCCGAAAAAGTCATTAGATACGCTTTTGAGTACGCTAAATCTATCAACAAACCACACGTTCTTGTTGTCCACAAAGCCTCCATTATGAAATTGTCTGATGGTTTGTTTGTCAACACTGCTAAAGAAGTTGCTCAAGAATACCCAGATGTTTCTTTAGACTTTGAATTGTTGGACAACACTTCATTAAGATTAACTGCCGACCCATCTCAATACAAGAACGTTGTCATGGTTATGCCAAACTTGTACGGTGATATCATGTCCGATTTGTCCTCCGGTTTGATTGGTGGTTTGGGTTTGACCCCATCCGGTAACATGGGTAACAAGGTTTCTATTTTCGAAGCTGTCCATGGTTCTGCTCCAGATATTGCTGGTAAAGGTTTGGCCAACCCTACTGCCTTATTATTGTCATCCTGTATGATGTTGAGACATATGTCTTTGAACTCCGACGCCGACAGAATTGAAAATGCTGTGTTGAAGACTATTGCTTCCGGTCCAGAAAACAGAACTGGTGACTTGAAAGGTACCGCTACCACTACACGTTTCACTGAAGAAGTCATTAAAAACTTGTAAATTTTTACATAAATTATTTATATAAACATTAATCTGTTTTGCTTTGCTTTGCTTTGCTTTAGTTTAGTTTAGTTTACAATCCAATACATAAATATTCATAATATTCCCGTAAATAGATAAACATAAAGAATCTATTATTTTATTTACATATTCATATTTTACTTGCTCAATTCCTCGAGAATAATGTTGGTCCCTTCAACTATGGCGACGTGTTCCACTTTATGCACTCTCTCTTCATATTCTTCTAAAGATTCACCTTTAATCAAATCAAGCTCCTTGACCAAAATAGGAGTGCCTCTATCCACCTCAGCAATGACTCTGTGGATCATAACTCCACCTTTTGTAATTTCTCCATCTTGACCAGCTTTCCAGCAACGATCAATGGCATGGGTTCCGTCGAATGCACCAGGTAATGCAGGATGCAAGTTAATAATAGTGATTCCTGCCTTCTCCAAAGGTTGTAAAACACTTGGTGATAAAATCAACATCCATCCAGCACAAACAATCAAATCTGGCTTTGTGTACAGGGCATCCGAACCTTGAATTTGACCATTGATGAGTAAATTAGCTAACTCAACGTTGAATTGTTCTCTGCGTTGCTTACGCACGTCGGTTTGATCTTTAGTGGTTCCCTTGTAGTAGGTTTTCAATACATGAGTTTTTGTAGGTATGCATGCTTGCTCAGCTCTTTTTAATCCATATGCAGTTTCCGATGACGATATAACTTGAGTAATTTGACCTTTCAATTGATTGTTTTTCTGAGCATCTATAAGTGCTTGTAAGTTTGTACCGGATCCTGATATCAAAACTGTTATGTTCAAAGTCATTTCTATGTTAGTGTTTATGAAATAAGGTATTCTTCGAATAGCTTGCAAAATATAATTCAACTTCGTGTTACTTGATTCTCTAAATTTTTTTTTTTTGTTTTTTTTTTTTTCAAAATCTGTAATTATTTTGACTCTGATGTATTTCTGCCTCATTTAGTGCTGAGGTAAGCTATTGCTATTTTCAGTTATTCCAAGCATTGTTCTTTACTATATCACAACAGAAATCGATACAGTATTTAATACTTCTTAATAATACGATTGGTATTGCAAAACAGAATAAAAATGGAATTGGCACAGTTCTATTAATGTTCATTTGCAATGCAGAACTAGAAATCATATACTATTCTATAATACAATTTCAAATAATTCTGAGGAGCAAATGTCATTGATTAAGCAGGGTAACATCCCAGGAAGTATTATAATTGGCATCCAAACATCAACACAAAAATGTCGTATTAGAGAGACATTTCTGTACACCTAATATTATTACTATTGTGCACAAGAAGAGAGGAGACAGGAAAGCAAAAAAAAAGAAAGTGACAAAATTATCTAACGAGACAACAACGAAGACCTTTGCCATGGGCTAAAAAATTTTTTTCTCCTTCATTGAATAAAAATTTTCTCTCCTTTCCTCTTCCCTTTTTTTTCCTCTTTTCCTCTTTCCTCTTTTCTTTCTTGTATCAAACCTTAAAACATAAAATAACAAGATGGGTATGTAATTAATTTAAATTGATCAATTTTAATGGGAGGAAGAGCAAGGATAGAATGATTTGGTTCAACTGGTGTCTGATCTACGATTCAATTGGCATCATTAAGAGCCAGCCTTGAAGAGTGAAAATTTTTCTCAGTTTTTTTTTGTCTTCCCACTACATCACACAACAACGTATACTAACTTATGATGTATTATAGTTGCTTTCACTATTGAACAAATCCGTGGTTTGATGGACAAGGTCACCAATGTCCGTAACATGTCTGTCATTGCCCACGTCGATCACGGTAAATCCACTTTATCTGATTCTTTGGTTCAAAAAGCTGGTATTATTTCCGCTGCCAAGGCTGGTGATGCCAGATTTATGGATACCAGAAAAGATGAACAAGAAAGAGGTATCACTATCAAATCTACTGCTATTTCTTTGTATGCTTCCATGACTGACGAAGATGTCAAAGACATTAAACAAAAGACCGATGGTAACTCCTTCTTGGTTAACTTGATTGATTCCCCAGGTCACGTTGATTTCTCCTCTGAAGTCACTGCTGCTTTGAGAGTCACTGATGGTGCCTTGGTTGTCGTTGATACCGTTGAAGGTGTCTGTGTCCAAACTGAAACCGTTTTGAGACAAGCTTTGGGTGAAAGAATTAAACCAGTTGTTGTTATTAACAAGGTTGACAGAGCTTTGTTGGAATTGCAAACCACCAAAGAAGATTTGTACCAAACTTTTGCCAGAACTGTTGAATCCGTTAACGTTATTATCTCCACTTACTGTGACCCAGTTTTAGGTGATGTCCAAGTTTACCCACAAAAAGGAACAGTAGCCTTTGCTTCCGGTTTACACGGTTGGGCTTTCACTGTTAGACAATTTGCCAACAAGTATTCCAAGAAATTCGGTGTTGACAAAGAAAAGATGATGGAAAGATTATGGGGTGATTCTTACTTCAACCCAAAGACCAAGAAATGGACTAACAAAGACAAAGATGCTGATGGTAAGCCATTAGAAAGAGCTTTCAACATGTTCATCTTGGACCCAATTTTCAGATTGTTTGCTGCCATCATGAACTTCAAGAAAGATGAAATTCCAGTCTTGTTGGAAAAATTGGAAATCCAATTGAAAGGTGACGAAAAAGATTTGGAAGGTAAAGCTTTGTTGAAGGTTGTTATGAGAAAATTCTTACCAGCTGCCGATGCTTTATTGGAAATGATTGTCTTGCACTTGCCATCTCCAGTTACTGCCCAAGCTTACAGAGCTGAAACTTTGTACGAAGGTCCATCCGATGATCCATTCTGTACTGCTATCAGAAACTGTGACCCTAACGCTGATTTGATGTTGTACGTCTCCAAGATGGTTCCTACATCCGATAAAGGTAGATTCTACGCTTTCGGTAGAGTTTTCGCTGGTACCGTTAAATCCGGTCAAAAAGTTAGAATCCAAGGTCCAAACTACCAAGTTGGTAAGAAAGAAGACTTGTTCTTGAAATCTATTCAAAGAACCGTTTTGATGATGGGTAGATCTGTTGAACAAATTGATGACTGTCCAGCTGGTAACATTATTGGTTTGGTTGGTATTGATCAATTCTTGTTGAAATCTGGTACCATCACCACCAACGAAGCTGCTCACAACATGAAAGTCATGAAATTCTCTGTCTCCCCAGTCGTGCAAGTTGCTGTTGAAGTTAAGAATGCTAACGATTTACCAAAATTAGTCGAAGGTTTGAAGAGATTGTCCAAATCCGATCCATGTGTTTTGACTTACATGTCCGAATCTGGTGAACATATTGTTGCTGGTACCGGTGAATTGCACTTGGAAATTTGTTTACAAGATTTAGAAAACGATCATGCTGGTGTTCCATTGAGAATCTCCCCACCAGTTGTTTCTTACAGAGAAACTGTGGAAGGTGAATCCTCCATGGTTGCTTTGTCCAAATCACCAAACAAGCATAACAGAATTTACGTTAAAGCTCAACCAATTGATGAAGAAGTTTCTTTGGATATTGAAAATGGTGTCATTAACCCAAGAGATGATTTCAAAGCCAGAGCTAGAATTTTGGCTGACAAACACGGTTGGGATGTCGTTGATGCTAGAAAGATCTGGTGTTTCGGTCCAGATGGTAACGGTCCTAACTTGGTTGTTGATCAAACCAAGGCTGTTCAATACTTGAACGAAATTAAAGATTCCGTTGTTGCTGCTTTCCAATGGGCTACCAAAGAAGGTCCAATTTTCGGTGAAAACTGTAGATCCGTCAGAGTTAACATTTTGGATGTTACTTTGCATGCTGATGCTATCCACAGAGGTGGTGGTCAAATCATCCCAACCATGAGAAGAGTTACTTACGCTTCTATGTTGTTGGCTGAACCAGCTATTCAAGAACCAGTTTTCTTGGTTGAAATTCAATGTCCAGAAAACGCTATTGGTGGTATCTACTCAGTCTTGAACAAGAAGAGAGGTCAAGTTATTTCTGAAGAACAAAGACCAGGTACTCCATTGTTCACTGTTAAGGCTTACTTGCCAGTTAACGAATCCTTCGGTTTCACTGGTGAATTGAGACAAGCTACTGGTGGTCAAGCTTTCCCACAATTGATTTTCGATCATTGGCAAGTTATGTCCGGTGATGTTACCGATGAAAACAGTAAACCTGGTGCTATTGTCAAGGAAAAGAGAGTTAGAGCCGGTTTGAAACCAGAAGTTCCAGAATACACTGAATATTACGATAAATTGTAAGCAAGTTATGTGTGGTTTTACGTAGCTTTGGATTAGTTTATTTTGAGAAAACTTGTTTTTTTTGTTATACACGAATTTTATCATATAAAAATAAAGTAGATTATACGATCTTGTTCATCTCTAATTTGTGTTATATCCATTCAAGCCTTCAAGAATTGGGTTAGCTCAAAGTTTTTTTTCTATCATATTTCTATCCTATTAAAGCAATTTCATTCGAGTTTGTATTTATCGGACTGAAAATGCAGGGATTAATTGTCAGCATAAAAATAGGGCCTGTATTTGAAAGATGACCAGTACTACAATCGGTTTAAAATTTTGCATTTCTCATGGTTACTAAGTACTCCTAGTTTATAGATATCACAAAATTATCTACGTTGTATTTCTATGATCCGATTCTGGTGATAAATATTCAGTGTAGTATCAATTGAGCATTCCAAATCATTCTAAAAGCTTAAGGGTGGGGGGGGGGGCATTAAATGTTAATGATTCTACATAACTAAACAATTCTATTGATCTATCGTGGAAATGATAGAAAGACTACGGCTGATTCCGATGAACGAGGACAAATTTGTTGGTGGATTGAATCAAAGGGTAGCTCAACAAATGCTATACGACGACGTAACGAAGTGGATCAAAATTTATCTACTTCTTTAGCGAAACCAATTAAAATCAATTAGCTAGAGAAACGAGGAAGTGGACTATATGCATTTAATTAGATATCCTTATATCAATATTCAGCCTTTCTTGTGTTTAGTACTAATTTACTTACCCAAATACCAGTGTCTGACACAACTCATAAGTTCAAAGCTTTGCACAACAGTACAATTTTACTGGTTCTATTAACAAACTCTAAAGGAAATGCCGATGGTACATTTGAAACAAACGTTGTTGTCTTGTGGAACTGGTAGCAAAATTCAAATCTCAATAATGCTCTTGATGCCTTTACCACGGAAAACTAATTAGACTCAATCAAGTAATCATTTGACGGAGGATCATATCCGATCCGAATGGTTGAACGAATGAGCCATTTCTTGTTAAATTTATTTCCGAGTGTCAAAGCCGAACAAAGGTAAGGGAAAAGGTTTTTTTGTATTTTTCGGTCGTTCCGGTCGTAATTTAACACAAAAACGGATGTCATTACAATTAAACAAGACTATTTTTCATTGTTGTCTTGTGATGAGGTTTAGAAGCCAATTTCCGAAATATCCAAATTAAGAAGTTTTCAAATTATTTACAAAAGGGGAGGAATAACCATAATGGAACGGTGGGTTATCATCTGACTTTGATAGCTATCCCAGTATAATAGAGTGAAAACTATAAACATATCAATGTTCCAAACAAAAAGAAATAACAGCAATGAAGCAATGAGTTAAATCACGGATTAGGCGGGAAGTTTTTAAACAATAGTGAATATCAAAATAATTGAAAGCTCATAAAACAGCAAAAACTTGGCCATACAATTCTGATGATCGGTTGTATACTCATAACCACAATTTCTTGGTTATGCTATACTTGTTAAAAACCATTACTACCATGAACTTTGAGTTAGTATTAGTAATAGCTATTTATCACAAAGATCAAACATGCACGTTATTTATTGCCTACAAAGAGTAAACTAATAGAGCTAATTAAGAAAAAAAGCAAATGTAAAATGAAAGGCTAAATTCTTAGTAATATCGGGTTTAATTCGCATCTCTCCTTAGTAATATTTTATTATTGTTGGTGTCATTATAAAACTACAACCGAATTATTCTTTTTTATACAAGTATGGGTATAAATATATATATAACGAATGCATCATTCACTTTCTTCAACTCTTTCTTAAACATTTTTAATCAGTTCTTCTTTTTTTTTGTTTTTTGTTTCTTCCATTTCCTTCTGCTTTTTCTGGAAATCAAACATACTATATCCAAATCACCAGGTTTAAATTAACATCCTATTATTACCGTGCAATCCATCCATGTTCATACAAGATACTATAACAAGATATCCATACTGTGCAGTGAATCTTTCCGCGTCATTGTTATTAGGGGTAACTCATTTTTTGCGCAGGGATTATAATTTGGTCCTTTTGACAGCTTGGAACTTGCTAATAGTACTATATACACCAATACAGATATTAAATTTAAATAACTCACTAGTGTGTGATTCGCAGATTGCATTGACGTTTTTAACTTCAATAGTAATATCCTATAGTATTTTGAAAGAAGAGAATCGAAAATCATTGTTTAGCAGATATACGTACGTGCTATCATTTATAATCATTTTGATTTTTGTTGTGGTCATTATTCCAGATCGCATGATGTTGAATTCAATTTCAACGATTTACGATAGAATAAAATTTGATCATATCTATATAGTATTAACATTGATTTACGTTGTGGATGCAATAACGAAATTTGCCTTCACGTCAGACTTTACCTCAATATTGATCCAGGGGATATGGACGTATAATTCAATTGTTATTATAATTTCGATGTGGTTTATCATTTACAGCAAGGACACTTTATTTAGCATTTTGAAAATAATAGAGCAAGACGATAGTCAGAATACTTCATTTGTGACGTCTTTTATTATATCAAGCATTAGCCAATTGGAAGAGGATTATCAATTGTGTTCACAAGGGAAAACTGCTTTGGAGATGTGTTTAAAAGAAAGAAATACGGATAATTTGCAATCATATTTCATAATCCTTAAAACTATGGTCACAAATTGCTGGAGTATTTTAAATTTAGTTTCATTTGTATTGATCCCAACTTTGATTTCATGTATTTATAACAGAAAACAGCTATTAAGCAATATCAAACAGTTCGAGGCAAAGGCGGATTCTGTAGTGTAACAGGTTATACTATACGCTGGTAAATAGACAAAAATGATCATGTATATGTAATGAAAAATAAACGAATATACTATTAAATTTCATGAAATAAAAAAAAGGGCCCATCTAGAATTAAATTGACAGCAGCTATTCTTTTTTTTTTAACTTTGGTGTAAGTAAATCCCGTTCTCTTATGCGCTTTTTGCAACTAAGATATGTAAGTATACGTTCGCTAGATTTTTTGAAAGAATATACAAGTTCAGAATACTAGTCTCACATCTCATTTTGAATTATTGTTCTAATATCATGCTATACGAGTATGTTTATTTGACTAGACTTCAGTCAACAAATAGGTCATCCCCAAAGATGTATAGTTTCCTCTTATAGTCTGTATAGCAGGTTTCTGAACAGAATCCAGCTTGTTATTCATCTACTCACTGATGAATAGATCGAGTCAATGATTGGGTTCATATTCTTTCAAGTGTATAATGAAGTCAGAGTATAGCAAGTGACTCCGAATGCTAGAAAGAGTTAGTTTTTATTCCTTATCTATTTGACTCTGCTGGATCAGTAGACGTACATTTCTTCCAAAAAAAAAGCCTTTCTATTGTCAGGGGTTTGGATTCGTGCTTATATGCAAGATGCGCAATTTCGCAAATTCTATTTTGTAATCAACATTTAAGTTTGTTGAAGTAAACTCATGATGACCAGCTCTATCACCACAGAAACGTATTGCATACAAACACGAGTTCTACCTCGATCCTTGATATTATAGTTGTAATTAGACGCTCAGCTTTGAAAAGGGTAATAACAAAACAAAAGAGAACCAACGCACAAGCCACCCCTTGTCTTCCTTTTCAAAACGGCTAAGCAATCACAATGAAAATGATCAACAAGAATATGTGGACTAAAAGCCGAAAAAAAAAGTATGCCTTAACGTTTTGTTGATTGTAGTCAATATTGTCGAGTTTAATTGATCTATTTGAAGTGGCAATTTACAGAATAAAACTGGTTGGTCTATACAGCTCAAAAAAGAGATAAGGAACACAATAAATGTGGCAATACATGATCTGACCAATGGAGTTTGATAAAGTGACTCCGTTGTTTTGAAAAAGAATAAAGTTCAGATTCGTAATATCTACAAAATATCTGATCTTAATTAACTTCAATTGGGGCTTAAATACAATTGTGACCTGTAATTTAAATACTTAAGATTTTTCTTCTTTTTCCAATTGCTCGTGCCAACAAAAGCATTATCTTCCAATGAGGTTTCTCATTTATTCAAACTTTCTTTCAGAAACTACTCTTTATCATCTGGTAAACAAATTTAATAATTAATCGATACTAGTCTTTAGTATTTTACAGCACTGATAGATGCGAATAAAACTGCGTTGTAGAATTTTTCGTCTGAACTTTCCTAATTAGGAAGAGATAAGCTGAAAGATATGGAAATCTTCCCCCGATTTGGATGAGATAACCATGCAATTATTTCACAAACCGCCAATAAGGTTTTATTACACTTCCATCTCTATCTTTTATCATCTATTTACCAAACTATAAATAACTTTGAAAATATCCTACCTTCTTTTCAATTATTGTAGACCTCACCAAGTTTTCTTCAACATCAATCTTTCAAACTTATTCAATTATACAATGGAGAGATTATCTCAATTAGCTATTCAAACCACAAACTCAAGTGCTGCTCCTGCTGCTCCCGGGCATCCTTTGGATCCATTATCCCCCGCTGAAATTAAATCAGTTTCCAATATTGTTAAATCCAAATTCCCTAACAAGTCAATCAGCTTTAATACCGTTACTTTGAAAGAACCAATCAAGAGAGCTTACTACGAATGGAAAGAAAAAAAAGGCCCATTGCCCTCACGTTTAGCTTATTATGTTGTTGTTGCAGATGGTGATTCTGGTGTACATGAAGGTTTTGTTGATATTGGTGCACAAGAACTCATTGAAATCAAGCACACTGAAGGTGTTCAACCTATCTTGACTCCTCATGATTTGCAAGTAACTGAAGAAATCATTAGAAATGACCCAGAAGTTCAAAGGCAATGTGAGTTGAGTGGTGTTCCACCTAATTCAATGCACCAAATCTATTGTGATGCTTGGACTATTGGTTACGATGAAAGATGGGGTGCTTCAAGAAGATTGCAACAAGCATTGATGTACTGGAGATCAGACGAAGATGATTCCCAATACTCACATCCTTTAGATTTCTGTCCAATTGTTGATATGAATGCCAAAAAAGTTGTTTTTATTGATATCCCACAAAGAAGAAGAAAAGTTTCTAAACACAAACATTCCAACTTCCATCCAAAGCATGTTGCTGATAAATACGGATCTAAGGAAAACCCTTCTGGGTATAGACAGGAAGATTTCCCAATCAACATTACTCAACCAGAAGGTGTTTCATTTAAATTGGACAACCATGTCATGTCTTGGTCAAACTTCAATTTCCATATTGGTTTCAACTACCGTGAAGGTATTGTTTTGAGTGATATTACCTACAATGACCATGGCAACGTAAGACCACTTTTCCACCGTATTTCCCTTTGTGAAATGGTGGTTCCATATGGTGCTCCAGATTTCCCACATCAAAGAAAGCATGCTCTTGATATTGGTGAATACGGTGCGGGTAATATGACTAACCCATTGGCATTGGGTTGTGACTGTAAAGGTGTTATCCATTACTTAGATGGTCATGTTGTGGACAGAAGTGGTGATGCAGCAACCATCAGAAATGCAATCTGTATTCACGAAGAAGATGATGGTGTGTTATTCAAGCATTCAGACTTTAGAGATGATTTCCAAACCACTGTTACCACCAGAGGTAAAAAATTGATAATTTCTCAAATCTTCACTGCTGCCAATTATGAATACTGTGTTTATTGGATCCTTAGACAAGACGGTACTATCAAATTAGAAATTAGATTGACTGGTATCTTAAACACGTATATCTGTGCTGATGGTGAAGACATTGGTCCATGGGGTACTGTTGTTTATCCAAATGTTAATGCTCATAACCATCAACACTTGTTCTCCTTGAGAATACATCCAAGAATTGATGGGGATAACAACTCGGCTGCTACAAGCGATGCAAAACCTTCTCCATTCCCCACTGGCTCTACTCAAAATATGTATGGTAATGCCTTTTACTGTGAAAAGACTACCTTCAAAACAGTCAAAGAGTCTATTACCAATTTTGAAAGTGCCACTGCCAGAACTTGGGATATGTATAATCCAAGCTCTATTCACAAATATTCAGGCAAGCCTGCAACTTATAAATTATGGTCTACTTTCTGCTCACCATTATTAGCTCAAGAAGGTTCTTTGGTCAAAAAGAGAGCACCATGGGCTGCTAGTCACACTCAAGTTGTGCCATACGTTGACGACAAGCTTGGTTATGGTAGATTATATCCTTCTGGTGATCATGTTCCTCAATGGAGTGGTGATGGATTGAGAGGTATGAGAGAATGGATTGGTGATGGTACAGATAAAGTTGACAACACTGATATTTTGTTGTTCCACACTTTTGGTATTACTCATTTCCCTGCTCCAGAAGATTTCCCAGTTATGCCAACGGAAATTTTCGATTTGCAATTAAGACCAAGAAATATTCACACAGAAAACCCAGTTTTGGATGTGAAACCATCATATGCTAGAACCACCTCTGAAGTCAAAGCTGGTGCTAAAGGTGTTGATACTTGTACTTTGAATGTCGACAAATCTTCTAGATTAGCCTTTGATGATGGTTCATGTTGTAAAAAATAAGCCAATAATTGTTTATAAGTAATTAGATTACTGTGTTGTTTGATATGTAATGAGAGAGTATTCGTATAATTTTTGTTTTCATTTCATAGTAGATTTTGTTAGTTTTCCGTTGTAACAGTTTTGTTGATGGCATCTTGAAAGTTTTGTCCTGAAAAAAGAAAAATCTGAAAAAAAAAATCCAGGCAATTAACTTTTGATACTGTCATTTCACGGATATAACAGATGAAGTACATAATAGAACATATGGAGGAAGGTTTTTCCGAATGGGTGATACTAGAATATACTCAAATTATAAAAGATATAGGTAAAGATAACCTTATTCTCACATCATTACCGCCATCAACAACAGAGAAAGATATTCCTAAGAGACTCCTTGAACTCGGTTTGCAGTGGACAACTAAAGAATGTGTTGACATTGATGGTGGCATAGACAAATCAAAAGTGTGTTTGTTGGATCCAGCTGCAGAAACTGACTTGACTCCACAAGATAAATCCAAATTTGACTACTTTGTTTTTGGAGGAATATTAGGGAGTCATCCAAGAATTGATCGTACAGGACTTTTGCGTGAAAAATATGGGTTCAGCGGCAGAAGATTGGGTAGTTTACAAATGACTACTGATACCGCCATAAGAACTACTCAAAGAATTATCGAAAACGGTGTGGCATTTGAGGATATTAAATTCTTAGATTACCCAGAAATCAAGTATAATAAATATGAATCCACAGAAATGCCATTTCGCTACGTTACTGATAATGAGGGAAATCCAATTTTACCAGAGGGAATGTTGGAATTAATTAAAAATGATGCAGAACAAAGCATCGACGATTTGCTTATTGAATAGATGTTATATATTACTTGCGTGATACTTGGAGGCGTTTACTCTTTATGTCACGATAGTGTACATTAAAACTAATTCTATTGGCATTCAACAATTTCGACAGGTAGTACAAGAATTCCTATTTATATGTATTTTTTTCTAACCTAACGAGAATTTTAAGCTAGTTACCATGCTATATAATGCTACTTAAATAAACGAACCCTCTTACAGTTTCAAACTTTTTTGGGTCTTTTCGTTTTTTTGCTTTTATTGGCAAATTACTACTTTGATGTAACAGTAGTTTCTTCTACGGGGGTACTTCTGTTAGCCAATAATTCCTTTAGAATAAATCCAGCGGTATTTTCATCTTCAAAGTAGGAGATATGGGCACTGATAGCCGATACTAATGAAACATCGAATACCCCAAGAGGCAAGCTATAATCCATTCTTCCAGTCATATTTAAGCTTGTCATTTTGGACAAAGCTCCCCCCAGAATAACCTTTTTCTTCAACCCTTTTTGATCCTGGTCAGTCTCATCGGACATTACAACCCCCTTAATTATATCACCGAGAGCATTTTCTTTGTTTGTTCTTTCTTCAATAGTTTTTTCAGTTTCATCACTTTTACTGGAAGTCAACCATTTTGTTGCAAATGAAATCTTTTCTGATATTTCGTCTCCAAAATTTGACAATTCCTTGAATTGAGTATTGAGCCCCTTTACTGCAAATTGAATATCAACGGGTTTATAATTTCCAAATGATGGTGAAGCTAAAGGCTCGATTCTATATGCAACTGGATCGCATGGATGGAAGATGTTGTACAAATTCACACATTTAGGGGAAGCGAAAGTATCATCTTGTGAGGGTACAAAACTTTTGGAGTCTCTTCCCACAATATTCTTCTCTTCCAACAATTTGAACATACCAACTGGAGACCCAACAAGAAATAAACTGTTAACATCGAAAGCCAAGTCTTTATCAATTTTAAGTGGCCCGTCCAACGAACTACTTTGCTTAGATAAAATATCAAACGCAATCGCTGAACCTAAAGAATGTCCCAAGATATGAACCTTCCCTTTAAAATCTGGATTCTTTTCAAGATATAGTTTGTACACACGATTCAATTCCGAAGTTACTGTACTCATGATTTCTTTTAAATACCTAGGTTGGTAAAACAATAGAACATCCAATACTACGTCACCGACAACATCTCGCAAAGCCAGAATACCTTCGACGTTTATCTGAGATAATGTTGGCAATCTAGAGGGCAGTTGAGCATTAAATTCTTGTTGAGGATTGAAACCAATACGATGTCTCCACGAGATGGGTAAGACCTGAATTCTGTTGTTAGTGTTATCGTGCTCTTCTGAGTTAGAATTTGCCAACTTTTGGTATTCCTCATTTTGTTCAAAAACACCCTTCATTGTGTTCCTCAACACATTTATACTATGCGTGAAGTTAACAGATTCATATTTAGTTCCCAAAACTTGTCCAATTCCATGAATACAGAAAACTAAATGGTCAATTTCACGATTGGACTTTGATTTTGAAGTTTCTAAATCATAGTCAGACTCCAAATACTTCTGCATATTTATGTCATCCAATTCATTAACATCACTCATTTCATCCTCGTTGGTCTTGTTTGAATCCTTTTTGCCTCCAATTATTGAACCAAAATCTTCTTTAAATGCATCAGATATTCCCGGTAGAGGGTTTTTAGATAGTTTGTCAAAAAATGATTCTTTGAGTTCTTCTGAATACCCACGTTGAATATGATTAACTCCCAACAAAGAGACTGGCTTTGGTCCAAAATATCGAATTACATCAATTTGGAATTCAGAATCATAATCTCCGGGAAACATTACAGCTTGATCTTTGTTAAAGTACAACACTAATTCGCCGTTACTCAATCTGATAACATCCTTTTGCTTATCTAAATCAATTTTTATCTCTGTTTGCGTGTCTTGTTTCAATTTGTTGAATGTGGAGATTTTCTCTTTATTACTTTTGGTCGTTTTTATTTGTTCTTCATTTGCGCTTTCATAAGTGTACGGTTTTAATCTCTGAAACCCTTCTTCGATTTCTTTAGTTAATTCTGCCTTCAAGGGCATTCCATCTGAATTAAACCATAAGCCTCTTCGAACTTCGTAAATTGGTCCATCCCAGTATATTGGTGATAGCTCAAAATTCTTTAAATCAACTTGAAACAATTTGTCTTCATTTACTTCCACAAGATTGCGTTCTGTTTTTGAGAATTCACGTTCAAGTTGCTTTGAATCATACTCTGAAAATGGTATAAAAGATTCTGGCTCTTTGACTTTCTCGTATTTGTACCATTCGGGCTTAGAAATGGGAACGTCCAGCGCATAAAACCATCGAACTTTATGTTTAACTGTTTGCAGTGTAGTAGTTTCTTTAGCAGAACGTGACGCTGGTGAAATGGAAAATAACCTCAAAAATGTATACTGTAGACTCCATGAACGTCTTAAAGTAGTATACCCAGATAGATTTGAGAAGGTGGCTAATAGAACTTTCATTATAATCGAATGTTTAATCACATAAAGAAAAAGAAATGTAATTTGCTGATTATCTTACTCTTATTCATTTCTTATGTGCATGCATCTGTATAATTTAATTTGTTCTTGTTTTTTTTCTTTTCCCTTTCTAGACACAATGAATGTGGACATTTGTACAAAGAAATTCTTGATTGCTATGGATTTTGTGTAAACATTGTAGCTTCTAATTTTGAAAGTGCAAAAAAGTATGATGATGTTGGCATAGTTAAAAAAACAAAAAACAAAAGGTAATACATTCTTTTAAAGTTACAAATATTCTATATTTCAAACTCTATGTTATTCCAGGAAGAGGTAATTTTAATTGACCGCTTGGCCATTTCAATATAGCTGCGTTGGAGAAATCACTATAATGATGTGTGTTTGGAATTTTGCGACCAATTCTCAAGTATATCAGTATGTCGCCATTTTCATCTTTCATACCGTCAACCAATGCCCGTTTAATCTCTTCAGTTAAATCATCGGAACTTGTAAGCAACTCCTTTAAATTGATGCGCTTCGCTTTATCACCTACAAATCTTTCAATGTCATTAACCAAAAGGGATATAGAGCTGTATTTTTCATACAATTTCGACTTGATTTTTGTTAGTTCGAGTTGTGGTGGTATGTTGGTCCATTCCAACGTACCTGTAGTATCGTTGTATCCAGTCAAGATCGGAGGAATAATATTTCCTCTAGGGTCATCACGTCGCAAAGAGTCTGCTGTCTCAACAATAGCCGCCAACCCCCATTTAGCGGCACCAGAAAGAAAAAGTCCTAGTAATATTCCTTGGAACATTAAAGCAGTTCTTCCACGAGTTGCACATCCAGGAATCAATAGCATTGCTAATATGTAGTGATGTACACGTAAAGTCAATCCAGGTAGTTGTGCCAAAAACACCAATCCAATAATGAACAACGAGTAAACAAACAAGTACTTCTTGAATCTTCCTGATAACCAAATCTTATATGCTTGAATAAAAGCACATGCGGTAATGGTAAGAATTATCGACCCAACAGCCAATATTGCACCTGATTGCTCTTTCAAATCACTTATAGTTAGCCTGTCCACTGGTAACCTATCAAATGTCATGTTGTTAAGTACGCCAAGCCAAAATAGTGGATACCATAATATGACTCTACTCACGTAAGATACTTTGGTATCAGAATTTAAGGGTAAATCAAATAAAGTGCGTTTTGCAGAAACATGCCATAACACAAATAATACACAACATGATGGTAAGAATCTTTCCATCGCCACCGATAACAAGCGAGGAAAGTCTGTAGCCCTATTAGGGTTAACATCTACTGGCGGATCAGTTGCCAAACATATAGTCCAAAAGCCTACGACACTTATTGTCCAATAAGCCACAGATCCACTAGAAAGATAAACAACAGGAATTCCTAGAATAATATTGATCAATAAAATTGACAACCTAGGATCGTAGCATTGGTCAAATGAAACTTTTTCACCAAGCTTTAAATTTTTAAAAATAAAAGAGAACTTGAAAAACGAGGAAAACTCGATTGAATCACTTACTCCATAATAACCTTTGCTTGCTTTAAAATACGATTGTTCTCCACTTTCATAGGACATTCTTGCACAGCCTCCCCAAAATGGTGATATGACACCTGCGTGAACCCCAGCACCACATGGATAGGAGTCGGCTCGGTAAGGATTTGTAATCTGGTTATCATCTATTTCCTTGGTGACTTTGTCTCCACCCCCAATATAATATCCACGATACTTGATTCTTTGATCTCCTATTGGTATTAAAGAATATGTCCAGCTTGAGCGGTCACACAAGGCAGGGCACCTTATCAAGACATCATTTTCAATATTCTTTTGATTGTCCGTGTTTATAATCTCTGGGCATAACTGCCCATTCAATCCACAAGCGCCGTTTTTCCCTTTCCAAAACTCTGGCAGTGATGCGCAAGATAATGTATAGATATGCATGTTGGGATCAGTTGATATATGTGGAGGTACTGTAAAATATGGTACTAGTATATTGTAGCATAACCCAAACCAAAATAATATATAAAAAATGAATAAGGCTTTTCGATATCGTGACGATAATCTTTCTTTGAACTTATCTGGGATATTCTCTAAAAATTCTAAAGAGACTATTTGTGGAGCCGGCTCATCTCTTGGTTCTGAGGGACCATTCCACATCAAGTAAAAAAAGTGTTTTATTCTTGACTTCCAAGAGTTGTGTGGTGGAAATTGAAACCCGTTTGCTGAATCAATCGAATCATTATCAGAAGATGTTTCCGCCATGTTACGTGAGGAGAATGTTGTTAGTTCCAAATTCATTAAGTTGATAGAACTACCGTATGTATTGCATTTAACAGTACTATCAGTGCAAAAAAAAATGAATGAACAAGTACTAAATATGTCTTTTATGACTGGTTGGAGGTTTAGGGAAAACTTTTGGCAGGTTGATCTGGGTTTGTACAGTTAAAATTTCCCTAACTAGGATGTCGTGTCTAGATAAAAAATTGTTAGTGTCACGTGATTTGTACAAATGATTATTGTCTAACATTGGTTTGGTTATTATAATTTGGTCATAGAGTATGAAACGGTTGCAACCTTCAAATTATAATAAAAGCAGAACCCTGAAATCAAATGTAATAATAATATTATTATCATATTATGTTACTTGTGGTAATTTTTATTTAATCGGTGATATTGTTTACTTCTATATTGCAAAAAGTGAGGGCAATATGTCAATAAACATCAAGACTTCGATCAAATCCCAGTGTTAATTGGCTTTCTTTTGCATTTTTTATCTAAGTTCACAGTCACGTTGTCAGTTGTTTATAATCCTCGATAACATTTCTGGGTTGCTTAGCAACGCGTCTCCGTATACCCAAAACTCACTTAATACCAGTATGTTAGAATCATAACAGGCTTACTAACATTGTATCCCCTTTGAGTCTAAACGAATCCTACAAAGTTAAACTAAATAATCCAATTAAAATATAATCAATTAATCTAATGTACAAAATCTAACGTTACACACGGAACCACATTAAGCTATAAAAAGATAAAAAAAACAACAACAATGAAAGACAACATCGCTCAGAAAAGAACAATTTAAGAAGAACAGAAAATATAAGCAAAAAAAACCCCGTATTGGTCTCCTAACCAGAACACATTGTACAAGATTCTGGATTATCAATAGCACATGCGATAACTTTGGCACTATAAATGTCATTTTCGAGTTCTTCAATGGTTTTGTCTTCAGCTGGCTTTTCACCTTCATCTTTTATTTTCAAATCAGCAACTGAACTTTCTAATGAGGTTGGTTCGGTTGATGGTGACTTGTATGGAGCATCACTGGTATTCTCACTCTCAACTCTTCCTTTGTTAACATATTTCTTAATGTTTAATTTGTCCAAGTTTGCAACCGTATGACCGGCAGTCTCAGCAATCTTTTGATCAATGGTAAATTGAATAGCAGCACTGGCAGCTTGTGTTCTTAAGTAGTACATACCAGTCTTTAAACCTTTCTTCCAACCGTAGAAGTGCATACTGGTTAATTTACCCATTGTTGGATCTTTGATGTGAATGTTTAATGATTGAGATTGATCAATAAATGCTGCTCTATCAGCAGCCATGTCGATAATATGTTTTTGTGAGATTTCCCAGACAGTTTTGTACAATGCCTTGATTTCATCAGGGATGTTTGGTAAGGCTTGGATAGAACCATTGTTAGCAATAATACTACTTTTCATAGCGTCGTTCCAGACACCCAAATCAACCAAGTCCTTCAATAAATATGGATTGACAATTTGGAATTCTCCAGCTAATACTCTTCTAGAGTAAATGTTAGAAGTGTATGGTTCAAAACATTCATTGTTACCCAAAATTTGTGATGTGGAAGCAGTAGGCATTGGTGCAACCAACAAGGAGTTTCTCATACCATGTTTGGCCAAATCTTGTTTTAATGTATCCCAATCCCATAATTCAGTTGGTTTTCTGTTCCACAAATCAAATTGTAATAAACCTTGAGAGGCTGGAGAACCTGGATAGGTTTCGTAGGCACCTTCTTCTTTAGCCAATTCAATTGAAGCTTCAACAGCAGCATGGTAGATAGTCTCAAAAATTTGAATGTTCAATTCTCTAGCTTCTTGAGAGTCAAATGGTAATCTCAATTCCATAAAGGCATCAGCCAAACCTTGAACACCCAAAGCAATTGGTCTGTGTCTCATGTTTGATCTTTCAGCTTCTGGGACTGGGTAATGGTTACGGTCAATAACTCTGTTCAAGTTACGGGTGACAACCTTAGTGACCTGATGTAATTTGTCAAAGTTGTACCAAGTACTTTTTTCATCATTTTCAACAAATGATGGCAAGGCAATGGAAGCCAAGTTACAAACAGCAACTTCATCTGGAGCAGAATATTCAACAATTTCACAACACAAGTTGGAAGATTTGATAATACCCAAGTTCTTTTGGTTGGATTTGTTGTTACATGAATCTTTATATAACATAAATGGGGTACCTGTTTCAGTTTGGGCTCCCAAAATAGCATACCACAATTTTTGAGCTTTGATGGTCTGTCTACCACGGTTTTCTTTTTCGTATTTGGTGTATAATTCTTCGAATTCGTCACCATAAACATCAGCCAAGCCTGGGGCCTCATTTGGTGAGAATAAAGTCCAGTCACCATTTTGTTCAACTCTTTTCATGAACAAATCTGGAATCCACAAAGCTGGGAACAAATCTCTGGCTCTGATTTCTTCTTTACCGTGATTCTTTCTAATATCAATGAAATCAAAAATGTCGCTGTGCCATGGTTCTAAGTACAAGGCAAAGGCACCAGGTCTCTTGTTACCACCTTGGTCGACATAACGTGCAGTGTTATTGAATACTCTTACCATTGGAATAATACCATTAGAAGTACCATTGGTACCAGCAATGTAAGCACCGGTAGAACGAATGTTGTGGATGTGTAAACCGATTCCTCCAGCACTTTTTGAGATCAAAGCACACGATTTCAAAGTGTCGTAAATACCTTCAATAGAATCATCCTTCATAGCAAGCAAGAAACATGAGGACATTTGTGGTCTTGGTGTACCAGCGTTAAATAAACAAGGAGAACCATGGGTGAAGAATCTTTGAGACATCAAGTTATAGGTTTCAATGACCCTTGGTATATCATTACCGTGAATACCGACAGCAACCCTCATGATCAAATGTTGTGGTCTTTCAGCAACCTTACCGTTGATACGTAACAAATATGATCTTTCCAAAGTCTTGAACCCAAAATAATTGTAGTTAAAATCTCTGTCGTAAACAATGGCT
Source organism: Candida albicans SC5314 (assembly GCF_000182965.3). Taxonomy (NCBI): domain Eukaryota; kingdom Fungi; phylum Ascomycota; class Pichiomycetes; order Serinales; family Debaryomycetaceae; genus Candida; species Candida albicans. The sequence continues at coordinate 641,511 of NC_032090.1, forward strand.
GAGTTTAATTCATCTTCGTGTTCCATAATGATGTCGTAGGTTTCCTTGGAAATCATAGGAGAGTGTAACCCAGTCTTAGGATTAATGTATTCATATAAATCCTTAGACACTTTGGAATACTGTTTGGTGGTTTGCTTATGTAAATTTGATACGGCAATTCTAGCGGCTAAGACAGCGTAATCTGGGTGAATTGTTGTCATTGTAGCAGCAATTTCTGCAGCCAAGTTGTCTAACTCAATAGTAGTAACCCCCTGGTAAACACCTGATATAACTTTTTGGGTAATAGCAACTGGTTCAACGTGGTTTGGATTCAAACCGTAACATAATCTTTGAACTCTGGCAGTGATTTTGTCGAAACGTACTGGCTCTTTACGGCCATCTCTCTTATAAACATACATTGTTGATTGTGATTTAAAAAGAAAGACTTGGGAAGTAAATAAAAAGGAAATAAAGAAAATATAATAAGGAAGAAAGAAAAAATCAAAAGAAAAAGATCAACGAAATGGGAGATTTGTTATTTTATTTATAGGCCAAGACGCGACACGTAAAAAATATAGCGTGAAGAGGAAAAAAAAAAAAATTTTCTTTCTATTCACGTCGCCTTCTCGCTTTTGTTTACGTTTCATGAATTGATTATTAATTTAAAGACGTGGCTCCATTAACAATTTCACAACATACTCAATTTGGAAATTCCGTAAACAAAAACATTTGATCTAAACATACAATGCAACACTGTAGATAGTTCTGCGTCATCGGTTATGTTCACTATTTGATAAAGAAGTGTTGCTGATAAAGTGACTTTATCGCGCAACCTTCAATTTCTTAACATTTGCTAGACGTGTACACATTACGTGTAGCGTGATTCCATTAAATCGTAAAAGTACAAAAAGTGGTTTAAGTGGTTCACCTATCGTTTAGTTTCTAGTGCTGTTATTTTTTTTACCGTCGTTCAAATAACATCTGCTGTTGTAATTTGATTTATTTTCTAACTTTAGGTTCAATAAAGTTATTGCCTGTAACTCACTATTCCTAGAAAATATGTTCAGTTGCTATGTCAATATTTAGTAGCCTGTATGAGATTTAGAGCTTCTTATTAAGATAAATTACGCTTTCGTAATGAGAACGTACTAAGAAATCTCATGATCATTGAACTAGGTTACGTTAAACGAAATAGGTAGGTTTCTTTTTTTTTTTCACTTCACTTTCGCCAAAAAATGATTGCAAAAAAGTTTTACCAACGTGTATTAGATATCAGACTGATTTTTGTATTTGATATTACACAATTACAAGTAAGTATATACACTTCAGTATACATATTCTTGGCCATCTCATACTAGTTGAGATCATGTATTTCCTTAATCACCTCATTAGAAGAATTAAACTCGCAGCCCCAAAATTGATAAGCTGCACCTCCTGATTCTCTAAAATTGATCGTTGAAGCACATTGTTGCAACCACAATATTTTCTTATCAAATGCATCTCATTTTATTCTAGTTTAGAATATATTCACTCTCTGGACATTTCTAACGTATATTTTCAGGAGCAACTTCAGCAACTCAACATTTACCAAGCTACCTCATTCCGACAAAAAAATATAGAAGGGAAGTCGTGTTCATTCTTCAAAAAATAAGGATTGTGAGAACTACATATCTCCGAATGCTTGTATCGGAAGTTACAACTAAATGTTCCGTCCTCTTCCACTTTCTAAATCATTTGTCGGATATACAGATTTTGTTGGTTGTTTCTCCGTTACCAATTGAAAAAATAATAAACTTTCAACTTTATTAACACATCTTTATCTTGATCTTGACTTGTCTATTAATTTTCGTTTATTTTATCTCTGAAATTCTCTGCACTTTTTTCTCAAACCACCCCCCTACTAAGTATTACAACAATGTTTACAAAGACATTGAAATATATTATTCTAGCCTTCCTTATATCAACACATAAGACACTACCATTTGCCTATGTGATTCGTTTCTATTACCAAGCTTTCCGTGGATTCTTCGCTCATAGATTCCATTACAATGCTACTAAGAAAAATTCCTTTGGCTATGATTCACCTAAGGATTTGTTCACTTGGGTCACATTGAATTCCTATGTTACTCCATTAGAAATAGATATGTACATGCATAAACTGAACTCAACTTACTTTTTGGATTTGGATATTGCTAGAACCAAGTTGTTGACAAGATTGTTTCAAACTTATTGGTGGTCTTGTTATGATAATGAAAATGGCAAGTTCAAAAAGTCTCATACTTTGGCCAACGTTCCATACGTACCAGTCGGTACTGTCCAATGTCAGTTTAAACGTGAATTGAAACCTTTTGAAAAATATAAAATCAGTTCGAGAATTTTAGCCTGGGATAGAAAATGGTTATTTGTCATTTCTAAATTTGTAACTGCCGAAAATAAAGTTAACGCGATTGCTATTACTAAATATGTTTTTAAAGTGGGCCGTCTTACCATTGCCCCAGAGGAATATCTTAGACATTGTAACTTTTTAAATGAAGAAAATGAAAGGATCAACGAAAAGAATTTTCAATTGGTTAAATATTTGGTTGACACCGAAGATATAGAGAAGATAGCTGAAGCAGTTACATAAACTATAATTGATAAATTTATAAAACGATAGACTTATATATTCTTAAATTATTATACAAACAAAATTTTAAATCTTTTATTTTTCTTTTAAATATCAAATTTCTAAAATCAAACGTTACAAAATGAAAACCAGGAATAAAACAACAACATATTATGCTAGTCCGAAACCTTCGTGCCCTTCAGTTATAGCCATTAGCAAAGATCCCCTCAAAGTTTCATAACAATCGTAAGCAGGTAAATCAATTTGATTGAAGCATGTATGCGACGAGGGTAATCTATCTGTAGAACCATAATCACGATGAATACTGAATTTACAAGTTCCACTGGCACCACTTAACTCCTTAAAACCGTTCAATGGCACTTTGGAAGTCCCAGTAGCAAATTGCAATAATCTGGCTCTCTCTTCATTGTCAAATGATTTGACAGCTCTCCAGAACCATTGTATTTGAAGCGACAGAGGAGAGTAATTGTTGTAGGAAGTATGATTTTGCCAGTCCGATACATCAATATCAGGCAACCCAGAAATCAATAGTTCTAATTCCTTTTCATCAAAAATGGCAACCAAGTCCTTGGGGATAATTTCATGGAACCCAATCAAAAAATTCTCCATTTGTTCTTCAACAGATGTTTGCAATCTATATTCAACAACTTTCTTAACGTACTCGTTTTTATTCTCTTCAGTAACAGGAATATTTCTACCATTAGGAATCAAGTCGATTATCTTGTGTTCACCATAGTCATCTGTTTCAACAGAAAAGTCCTCAGTGATAACATCAGTAATGTCATTTTCAAGCATCCACATCAATGATTTGAAATACTCTAAATCTAAAGTCTCCATATCCTTCAAAGATTGAGGCTTACCCAATATCCTCTTATACACGGCTCGTGAAAAATGACAGTCCAAAAAGCAGTTGTCGTAAATAGCTTTACCAATAATACGCCCAATGAATTTGAAAAAAGATAAATGTTCAGGATTAATATACGAAGTCCTGTTTGGATGGAAAGTGGTTTCATCAGATACAACTGGTGTAAACAATGCATAATCAGGATTAAACATTTGTCGACTCAAAACTTGATACCATTCTCTAGTTACACCACCAGCATCAATACCTTGCTCTCCCTTGAAATTAATCTCCAATTTTGAGTTTCTAAACTCATCCTTTGGCTTGAAAAACAAGGACCTATAAGAATCTAAAAATACCTGATCACGGCGAACGCTAACCAACATTTTTCGGTTCTCTTTTTTGTCTTGGTGTAATTTCCTGTCAAAATAATTCTTTTTGTTATCAAATTCCAAAACACGTGGATTTCTAACTAGCATTCCGAACGGACCACTCATTAAATTGGGGTTGCTTCTCACCATTTGATTAAGAATCTTCTTGTGTTCATCCGTGAAAGAAAAAAATAATGACTCAATTGGCTCCTTGGTGAAGTCAATCTTTTTGGCTTCATATTTTAAAATATCTTTGATTGGGAGTTCTCTCACTTTACTGTGCTTACAAACCACCATTAAAGCCTCAATAAGTGGAAGTAAAGCATTTGCGATATTATGCAACTGTGGTTTCTCCTCCAAAACTCTCAAGGTCTCACTTAATGCATCCCAAAGACTACCTAAAGCAAGCTTTTTGTACAAGTCTGTCAATTCTTCAATTTCATCTTCTTTTCCTTTTTCTTTATTCTTCTCCTTATTTTCAAACATATAATCCAAAGCTGTTAAGATACGCAACAATTTTGCTTGGTCTGACCAATGTGCACTGAATTTGGAAAATGACTTGCTATCAGAGCCTCCACCAGCTACCAACTCTTTGGTCAAGTTATTCAAATCAGTTATAATGGTTTGCCCCAATTCACTTGCCTTATCCGACAATTCTAAAGAAAATAGTTTTTGAGCGTTAGGTAATACAGAAAAGTTCTGCATTGCACTTATTGTTCTTCTGAATGTCGTGTTAGAACAGTCATTACCAGTAAGTATTTTAATAATAAGTCGGTAATTAGAATCTGGAATAACAGGCGGAGGAGGAGCATGTGGCTTGTCTTTTTCCTTTTCCTTTTCGTTTTCCTTGTCATCATCCTTATCATCAGCATTTGCACTATTTTTCAATGCATGCAACGCTCTACTGGCAACTTGGAATACTCTGGCCAATATATCCAAAAGCGTTTGATCGTCTGTAACCAACTTGTTATCAAGAATTTTCAACATGTAGTTAATCGGGAATTTTGATTCTTTAGAAGCACTCTTTTTATCCTTTCTGAGAATAAACGTGTTTTCATGCTCAGTTAACAAAAAGTACTTCAAATGATTATTTCGTTCCAATAGATAATCAACAGCTTCCACAATTTGTATACCAACAGAAATTTGAGTAGCACCAACTGGTAGCTTGTACTGCTGCTTACTGTCTTTGTTTCCACCTGCTTTGTTACAAACTTGGGTGTAGACTTTCTGAGCAGGGCGGTTATTAGTAAAGCAATCATTCAATATAGCAATCATCAAACTCATTATCTCAATCCTGCTCTGTTTGTTATAACACATGTATTGCAATGCGTGATAAATGTGCTCTCTCTGGCTTATTGTCAATGGTGAAAACAAAAGTCTGATCAAGGCAGCAATACCCTGTTTGTCAACCAAAGGACTGAAATAAACTTTACCTGCAGGCTTCTTTTGAGCTCGAGTAGTAGCAGCACTACTACTACGTCCAGAACCCGATGGTCGCGCGTCGTCTGCATCTTCAAAGACATCTTCTTCACCAGCATCATCAACTTCAAACTCATCTTGAGCGGAGGACGATTCAAAATTTGCAAATCGTCTTGCCATGGTTTCCTGCTGAAGAATTTCCGTTCTTATATTGTCCGGCAAGGCATCTAAAAAGTCAGGATCAATTTCACGAACATCTGTATCCGTAGACGAGGCATTTGCCCTTCTTTCTCGTACGTACAGAGCAAAGACTTCCTCTCTCATATCCTCAGGCAATGCTTCAATATAATCACGATCGATTTCAGTTCCACTAATGTCAACATCTCTATCTCCAATTCGAACCATAACAGGCTCTCTTTCAGGCACATTAGCTGTACTTTCTTGACGCTGACGAGATTCCTCTTGACGTCTTTTTTCTTCTTCTTCCAACTGTTTGCGTCTTTTTTCTTCTCGTTCCTTCTTTGCTTTCTCTTGCTCTTCTTTTTTACGATTAGCAATAGCTTGACTTTCATCTTTAATCCTACCGATAATTGTAGTAGTCAATGGATAGACTAGATCACCACCATCTCTAGGATAATACATTTTCAAAACATCTGACCAACGTTCCAAAGTCGACTTGATATGTAATTTGTTATCTTGATTAGAATGCTTTGAAACACGACCTAAATGCATCATGTTCTCGAATAACCGACCTATAGTACTTGTATCGTGGTTTAAATGTTCATATCGTGATATTTCAATTGATCCAAAATTCCGATCACGGAATAATCCATCAAGCAATACACTCAATGCCGGGGAAGCTCTTTCCAACTCATTAAAATCAGCTCGGTCGAGAATTCTCCTTCTTCTACCTCTACTTGGGGTCACCATCCTAACCTCAAAATCCAGTCTCGAGTCCATTTCACTCAATTCCCCATCTGATTCAATAGCATTATCATCATCAAAATCCGCCTCTCCGTCTAGAAACAAACGTTGCCTCAAACCAGATTCTGCATCATTATTCAAAGAAGTAAAGGGATCCCGAGGTCTTCTACGACTCTGCACCTCATCGTTTGAATCTTCACTATCATCTAATTGCTCGATCCAGCCATCTAATTCATCTTCATCATACTCACTCATTTCATCATCATCCCAAGAGGAGCTATCTTCTTCATCATCGCGGCCATCATCATCGTCACCGTCATCGTCACCGTCAGTCTGCGATACCAAATCCAAATCATCAATTATCTCGATATCCTCCATATCAGATGCGTCTTCATCAATATCCTCAGAGCCCCTTTCGTCATCATACGGGTCCACTTCTATCTCCATTTCTATATCATCGGCATTATCTCCGCCATCCAAGTCCGAGTCAATGGCAGATAGTTCAGAAGACATATCATCAATATCGTCGTCACCATCATCATCTTCGTCGTCATCATCATCACCATCGTCACTAGCACCCGATAAATCCTCACCAGTCATCATGGCATCAACGGGATCCTCGGCATCATAAAACTCATCGTCACCCTCACTCTCAACATCATACATTCCCAAAGTAGAATTTCTAAACAAATCTGGCGTTTCTTCATGATAGTCCACGTCCTCTGGCAAATTATCATCGTCGTCATTATGATCACCTTGATTCGCATCACCAGCAAAAAGTTCTTCATACTCGACTTTACTTTTCCCCAAGAATGTCATTGGCTTCAAAGCAGCCTTAACCACCTTATCAATTTGAGGAAAATTCAAATCAAATTCAGCAATTAAATTGGTTAACAAATTGGGCACTTGTTTTTCAATATATATTTTACTAATGTGAAATTGGTCATATTGTGTTGCTTGTTTATTCAACAATGGTCCAACTGAATCTCTGAATTTAGTTGAAATCAACAGACCACTCAATTCAAACAAATCCAACAATTTCCCGTATTTGATAGATCCTAAGGTGTTCAGCTGAGAAACATCTTTCAAGATTTTCATCATCAAATCAACAACAAACCTTCTAATTAATGCCAAATCAGCATCTTCCTTTTTTGCTTTAGAACTGTCATTATCACCTGAAATTGTAGAAGAAACCAAACTCAAAAGACACATTTTTGCAATGGACGAAATAGCACATCGTCTTTCAAACTCTGCCCCTGTTGATGACTCCAACAGATGAGTAGGTATCAATTGATGAATGAAAAAATTTAATGCAGTTGCTCTTGGTTTGACTTCTTCTTGAGTCTTTTTCGAAAATGTCAAAAACTCCAACTTGGCTTGTTTGTATGAACCAACCAATTCTGCTATTGTTTTAAGAAGAAAACATACATACGAAAACTTCTCGTTAGCAAACAAATCGACAGTTGATTTTTTTGTATCTTTTTTTTCTTCAACGGTTGATGGATCAGACAACCAATCTGTTTTGATAGCACTCATCAATTCCGATAAAAGCTGGTTTATGATCGTAGTAGAAACCAATGGCTTCGATTCTTCAGGCTCGCTCATTTCAACATCTTGCAGCAACTCATCGTTCTTTCTCTTTCTTATTGCAATCTTGCTCAGATAAGATTCTTCGCCTGTATATCCTTCGAGCAAAATATTATTACAAATAACTCCAACAGCCATATCAATGTCTCGAAATACCAAAGGTGCGCTTTCTCTCAAACAAGCGTGAAGATCTTTAATTTGACGTATAGGATTATTAAACAATGCAGTCACTTCAATATTCATGATATTTTCTGCCATCCTACTTGTTTCAAAGCAGTAACGGAAAATCAAGATAACACTAGTCCTCAATGCTTCAATGACAGTTTTCCTCTTAACATTTGTTCTAACCAACTTGAGTAAATCTTTAAGAATTTGCGATCCAGCAAGTCTATCAGCATAACTTTTGTCTCTGGCATACAACACAAGGACACGTGCTAGACCATACGCGGATTCCAAATTATCCTTAACTTCAAGCTTCACCAATAAATCAAATGTTTTAGCTTTGAATTCCTTAGTGGCAACATCAAATTCCTTTTTTTTCTGTATTGTAAAAGGTAACTCAGGTGCCATTTCATGTTCAGGCTCCTCCAAGAGAATCATCATTCGTTCCAATACCAATAACAAACTTGGGAAGAATTTTTCATTGACCGTGTCGGTACTAATAATATCAGGATTAATCAAAGTCTGAGCATTCAACATTATATCGCGTCTATGAATATGTGGCTTTCCAGTTTGAAGCAAGAGAGCAATTATGTACAAATTGATCCCAAACAATTCTTTGTCTTCAATTGGCCATTTGATTTTTGGTGTATAATCCAACATTTCATCATAAAACTCTTTATAGGAAACCAACATTATAAAATCTGAAATGAACAGAATAGACTTTGGAAACAGTTGAGCAATATTCATCCATATATTTTCAAAGTCTACAGCTTTTCTTTCTTTCAAAATATCCTTTGTCAGTTTGAATTTCTCAAAATCAATGGAGAAATCAATTTTTTCATCTCTAATAGATTCAGCAATAGATTGCCATTGTTCTTCTTTCAAATCAATTTCAACACATCTAAGAAATTTTCCTGACGCAATATCACTCAAATTACATCCGTGTTCAAAAAAATGTGCTGCTTGATCTTCCGACATACCAAGTGAAATCAAATAAGCAAATTGATCCAGTGGTGGACTAATGTTCCTCGTATCAAAGGGGATAAATTCACTGTCACTTAGTTCTTTCTTGCCAACAAATATATCCTTAATAATAACGGCTATTTGTTCAATTAATGGAGTTGGGACATTATCTGGATGCTTATTTGTGCCTGTTAACTGAGATTTTGAACCGACAGTATGCTCGACTAATGATAAAGCAACACTTCTAATTTGCAACAATAATGCTGAAGTCAAAGACTGTTCTATATTAGATTCAAATCCTTGGTAAAAGTAAAACTTGGCGAATGGCACATTAGGAATATTTTCGTGATTCACAGTTTTAGCAAAAATCATGAGAATTTGTCCTAATGCATTTTTGATGATACTACTCTCTTGAGTACTGATATATTTCAAGTCTAATGTGGCTGAGGCTAATTCAGGGTCCATGATCAACAATTTGTTCCATAATGAGATACAGGTGGCTTCAGCAACTTTGAAAAATCCATTTTGGAAAAGAGAGATAGCAAAAGGGGTATATACTTGGTCTTTGCTACGTTCTTTTTGATTCAAAATGTAAAGGGCAACATAAGCAATATTCAAAATAAAACTCTCCTCATAGTAGGAATTGTTGAATTTTCTGCCAATGGAATCTGTAAATTCTTTTCCCAATGATAAAAGAATTTCTACTGCATCCTGTCTTGCTTGTCCTTCTGCATGATCCTGTCTCTTTGGTATGCATGACCTAACCACAGAAGCCAAAATTAACGGGATGTAGCCACGAAAGTAATAACTTCCAGTTCTCAACTGCAAAGTATTTTTGAATTTAGCACTTGTACCTTTAGTATCCGCTTTGATTTCTGAAGGGTCACAGACATTTATTTGTAATGGTGGACTATCGTTAGGAAAATTGTGCGTCATCTTTAACACTTCATCCGGTGTATTTGATACAATAATGGCTTCTTCAATTATAGATCTCTCCAATAGTTGGACCAAATTCATTAACAAATTTGAATTCGAAAAAAGGCTGACTATTTGACCTAATCTTTCATTGAATAACAGCCCCAAGTTAATGTAAATTTCCGTTAAAGAATACAACAAGACGTTTATTATATTCAAATCTTGTAAAAGGATAGTAGCTTGTTGAGGTTCAATGGTTTCAAAATATGACACTTCTCCCTTGTATTTGATATAAGATAGTACGGAATCCAATTTAAGGGTCTTGTCCAATTCTTCAATAATAACAGGTAAGCCATATTCTCTTTTTTCGTCGTCAAAATATTTCAAAATCCCCATAAATGAAACAATACCATTTGACATTGAATAATCCCATGGTGCGTTACGCAATGTCAATAATTTGATCCATGATTTGAAGCTAATTTTCTGAATAACATCTGTACCCCATTGGCCACTATCCTGTAACAACCCACCAAGAAAGTTAAAAACATTATCAAGCAAATATGCAGAATCCTCATTCTCCCAGCTAGTGATCTCTTTACCATTTTCAACTTTGACTGGTGAGTCATCGCCCTTACCTGAAAACAAAGAGCCCGAGTCTGATGTATAAAACTCAATACCTGGCAAGCGTTGATTGACATATTCACTCATATTCTCAATTAGCTCCAGGAGTTGTTGCAAAATTATAGGTTTAAGAGATGTATAATGTCTTCCCAACTCATCAAGGGAACAACCTAAATTAGTCGACAGCTCTGTTCTAACCAACTCTTTGGCATTATTCAAGTTGTAGAATGACTTGAAGAAAACCTGTATGAGTTTTTTGTCTTTCACTTTATTTAATCCTTCATTATTCAAACAAATGGCTCCTAATACTTCGGGTAATATTTGGAGTAATGGACCAGATGGTAAAAACAAACTCTCGTAGTTATCCAATATGGTGTCAATAACTTTCGCCTCATTTAAAATAGAAAATGCTGTTGGTTCATTATGAATAATAAAGAAAACCGAATCAATTGTGGCCGCCAAAATAGATGGGCCAAAAACATGGGGATGTGTTAATACTTTATTGAAACTTTCAAGTAAGGGTGAGTCAAACAAATTTCTCAATCTATCACCCAGATCTGATTGTATAAGATCTGCTACTAGTTTCATCAAATTGCGGATATAGTTTGCTTGTCTCAAAGTGATCGAATAATAGACAATAGCATCTTTTGGTGCCCCGCCACCAAATTCAGGATTTTCTAATGCAAAATCAACTTCACGTCTAATGTTACCGATCAACAAAGTGAAACCATCATTAGTAACAAATTCATCAAGAGAATCCTTGGCGGAAGCTAGGTACATGGTAATCAAATGAACTGCAGCAGAACAGCTCCAACGATATTTAGTGGGTAAGTTCAAAAATGGCATCAAATCGTCAAGAATACCACCAGCAGTTAATTTAGGAACCAAACTTTTGTTGCTAATCAAATTTCCTATCAAGTTGAAAAAGTGAATGTACCCTTCTTCAAAATAGTCTTCTTTCTGATCTTTGACCATTTTCCAAATGTGTCTTAAGCATTGGAATAGGATCCCATGACTCACATTACCTCCCATTGTACGAATCAACTCTGCACCCCAAACTTTTTTGAAAGATATGCACTCTAGAGCTCTTATGGCAGCAAAGTAAACGTCTCTTGAAACCAAAGATGAGTTTTCTGGCAGTATTGCTTCGACTAAAAAGCTAAAGATATATGGTTCAGTTTCAAATAATTTTGTTGAAGTGACTTGAGATGATAACATACAACAAGTAAATCCAACTGCTAGACATTTAATTTGAATCAATTTTTCTCTCAACTGCATGGCATCACTGCTTGTAGAGTTGAATGATTTAGTCATTTGAGCGTGTATACCAAAACAAAACCAAGATTCCGGAGGTAAAACTTCCATACCTTTTTCGAACAATTGTTGAACAGTCAATTTTCTCACTGATTCTTCAGGTAAATGAAATATGTGTAACCCTTCAGTTACTGTATCTTCCTTCTTTTTATCATTAGATTTCAGTTTCGATGCATTTTTATTTAAAGTTGGAGTATTAGGTACTGATTTGTAGTATTGGTAATTTATACTTTTCCATTTGCTTGGATATTTTTTCTCTGGATCCAATGTATAGACAAAGTTATAATGATCACCAATAATACTAGGCTTTTCATCAGTATCTCTGTGGTTATTATTTTTCTTATTTTCGGCTAATTGTTTCAATGTACTATCAATAGGAACCAATGGAGGGAAAGATTTAGCAATTTCCAAAACTTTGTTTCTAACAGGTTTAGGCGCAGAAAACCTTGACGAAGTAGTTTGAACAAATTTTTCTGCAAGGACAATACCCACTTCCAATGCTCTCAATCTAATTTCCAAAGATGATGAGTTGATCAATGCGTAGATTCTTTCACTACTTGAATAAACCTGTTTATCAAAACAATGATCCAACAAGATATAAGTGAATTGAAGACAGGAAACAATAAGACGTTCATCTTCAGGTGAAACTAACAGCAATTTTACATTGTCTTTATCTAACCCGTATTTTTCAATTTTCTGTTCAAAAATCTCGTCAAACCGATTTAATAATGGTATCCAATGAATCAAATCACCTCTAGGTCTTTGCCATTTGAAATTCTCTTGTAAATATTGTGGCAACTCATTGATATCGCATGTAGTTAATTTATCAATCAATGATCTCAAAGGTTTTGCCATCTCCATTCTCTGGTGATGATCTCTTTTTCCAACTATCATATTGAATCTAATTCACGTTAAAATAGATGTACAAATTCTTTCAAAATAACAAAGGGAAGATTTTAATTTAAATTTAAAAACCGATGTGATATGGGTATAAATATATATATGTATAGTTTGTAATAGTAGGGATAAATGCAAATAACAATCAATAACTAATATCAATGTTCAATGATTTAAAGAAAAAACCAAATAAAAATTAAATGAAATAAAAATCAAAAAAAAACAAGAAAAAAATTGGAAAATTCAACAACAAATTATTAAAGACAAATCAATGTATATATATATATATGTGATATCTAATTTTTTCAATATATTTGATTTGATTAAAATATCAATTGGTTGTTTAATGTTGAATGCAATAAATTGTTTAAAGAGAAAAGAGAAAGAGGAATAAAAGGAAGGCAAAAAAAAAGAAGAAAGAGAAGAAATGAATAAAATTAATATTTTGGTTTGGTTGGTCGGATGGTGTATTCCTTTTTTTTTTTCTGTTGTATGGCAGCAACACACACAGACACACCTTTCTTTCTTTTGCTGAGTTTATAGTTATTTGATTAGATTTTAAGGGCCAATTTAATTATTCTTCTATTATTTACAGTAAATGAGGGAAAGAGAAAGAGAAAGAGAAAGACAAATTCCCAATTCCCATTTATTAAGCAAAACAAAAAGGGGAAAGTCAAGTCTGGACTTGTCCTTTTTTTTTTTCTTGTTCGTTTGCTTCATGTTGTATAATCGTGGCATTCGACTCAAATAAAGAACAGATTGCATTACCAATTTAATTTAAAGTAGTTGGTCCAATAAGCTAACACCTTAGCGTAAATTAGTAATGTCTGACTTAAATGATGATATAGCCCGTTCTAAATCTGTGTAGGCAATGGTGCTTGATGAATTTGATTTAAGTATGTGACATAATGAATTTGTAGTATCTTTTAGATTTGGACCATAGGCTTTAAATGTAATCTCTACGGTTAAATCTTATAGAACAGAATAAACATTTAATTTCCCATAATTAAAATATATAACTATATAAAATATTTGACATTTCTTATTCCTTTTATACCAAACTCATGTTTCACGTCCTTCCGGCATATGTTTCCATTCTTGGACATACAGTTCAAGTGTAAGAGAACACATGTCGTGCAAAGTAGCTCAAATACCAATCATTGGGAAGATTTGTTGCTACTATACGACACTTCACACCCTTTTATATGAGCGTTTGTTCTAGTGCGTGCATATTTCACAATCCACAACATCCATCTCATTACACATTTGTAGTTTCAATAGTTAAAATTTAGTATTCATTCACTCTACTCACTTTTCATCCAAAACACACATAATCTACATCAAGCTCGTTATTACGGACCAACTACTTAACATTTCACTATGAAGAGAGCTTTTGGTGATAACTCTAAGCCTGGTGTTAAAAAAGCAAAGCTTCACCAAGATAAAGAAGCTGTTCACAATAATGAAAACAACGATAAGACTGGACTTGATGTAGAAATACATCCGTTATTAAAAAATATAGGATTAACAAACATTCCTAAATTACCGAAAGACCATAATCCACTACGACAATCCAACCAAAAATGGTTTGATCCACTTGCATTAAATCCATATCTCGATCAAAGTGATATGGTTATTAATAATAAAAAATCTAGACATATTCCACCCCCGTTAAAGTTTATCTCACAGGGAAAGTATGTGGCCCAGGGGGAGAAATTACGAGAGAAATTGAAAGTTGAACACGAACAAACTCGAGAATTGGAAGCAATTAAACAACAAGGATTAATACCAGATGAGACCATTGGGGAACAATTGTATCAACTTGAAGTGCAACCATTGATTGAATGGTGGGATCGTCCATATTTGCGTGATAACAATTATATGAACATTAACGACGAATCTCGTAAAGTCCTTGATGATGAAACCCAACCTATAACGTCATATATACAACATCCTGTATTGATCAATCCCATTTGGGAGACCAAGGATTCAAACTCTCCAATACAACCGGTATATTTAACGAAAAAAGAGCAGAAAAGAATTAGAAAAAATGAAAGACAACTTAAACAACAAGAGAAACAGGACAGAATTAAATTAGGGTTAGATCCACCGCCACCACCTAAAGTTAAATTATCTAATTTAATGAATGTATTGACCAATGAATCGATTAAAGATCCAACTGCAGTTGAAAATAGAGTGAAAAGAGAAATTCAACAACGTGTTGATAAACATTTGGCACAAAATGAAGCTCGAAAATTGACCAAGGAACAGAAGCATGAAAAATTATGGAACAAACAAGAAAAAGATTTGGCCAATGGTATTCATACTACAGTTTACAAAATTGACAAGTTAGTTAATCCTAAACATTTGTTTAAACTCAATATCAGTGCTCAAGAAGAGAATTTGGTAGGAGTTTGTTTGAAAAATCCTAAATTTAATTTAGTTATCGTCGAAGGCGGAGAAAAATCAATTGGACATTATAAGAAATTAATGATGAAAAGAATCAAATGGACAGAAAATGTATCACAATCAGCAACTAATGATTCAATTGACGATTTATCCAATAATAAATGTTCCCTTGTATGGGAGGGCTCATTGCCAGATGTGCATTTTCAGAAATGGAGTATTATGTATTCTAGAGATGATGAAGAAGCCCTCACGGCATTAAAGAAGTTTGATCTTGAGAATTATTGGCGATTAGCAAGCTCCTTGAAAGAATAGGTTGACATAATTTGTAATATTAGAATTAGAAAGAATGTACATATTATATGTGGTTGAGTCGTGTGTATTTGGTAAAAGCGAAGTTAGGAATTAGTATTTCTATTGTAGGCTCTCTCCCAATTGGAGCAGAGCTAGGGTTGCTTAACAGAGAGTGAGACAGAAAAAAAGTGGAGGGAGTTGAATATTTCTGAACAAACAACTATTACACCAAATAGTTTTTACATTATTAATCATTCAAAAGATGGCAGGCGCTTATACGATTTTTGGTAAACAAGTCCCAGCTCATATAGTATGTATACACGGATAAATAGAACTCAATGACATTATTATTGCGGCCCCCCCMCCCCCCCCCACTGCGTTTTTTGTGTTCGAATACTAACAAATCCAACTTCCACCCTATTTCCAACTAGTTATCTATTATCACTTTAGGTTCTGTAGCTGCAGGTATTGCCATTCCTAAGTTTTTACCAAAAGATGAAACCAAAAAAGAAGTAGCAAAACCAGTTGCTCCTATTGTCCAATCAAAAGAAGATGATTTTGATTTGGAAAAATTCATCAAGTATGTTAGATTGGCCCTTTTTTTTATGATCAGTACTAGCTTAGTATCTGATTCTTGATCTTTTAAGATTACTAACAGTCGATACTATTTTTAGTGATTTGACCAAAGAGGAAAGTAAATAAGATTACAAAAATGTTGGTTTTAGTTGTGTGTTCCATTAGAGTCCATTCATAGAGAATACATACATTCATATTTACATATATATATATATTTATTTAAAATATAGAAATCAAAACTATCTACAGAATAGAGGTGACTTACAATCACTTTTGGATTTCATGTCAATTTTTCTTTGCACCAAATTTTGCAATTATGAATCAGTAAAGATCACCAAGATATACAAGGCTTTAGTATTGTACCAATTGAAGAGAAGATTAGTCTCTTTTGTTCTTTCTCAAATTGACTAATTGATATTAATATCAACCAACTCATCACCTTTGTTTTCCTTTCTCTTCTTCAGGCATAAGTCTAATCATTTGCTGGAGAATAAATGTCTGCATTGTCAATTTACAATAGTTTTGGTTTACAGAAGAGGTATAGTTCAGGAGAAGTGACTACTACTTGATCGGCTTAGTGATACTGTTATTGTCAAATCACCGGCAGTAGTAATAACGACAATGGGTATAAATACTAATTTCTACCATAACCAAAAAAGAAAGAAAGCAAGTATGGGCTGTTTATAACAGAAGTAACAATGAATGATTCTAAATAGAATAAAACTAGACCCAGACCCA
Organism: Candida albicans SC5314; assembly: GCF_000182965.3. NCBI lineage: Eukaryota > Fungi > Ascomycota > Pichiomycetes > Serinales > Debaryomycetaceae > Candida > Candida albicans. The sequence goes on from NC_032090.1 coordinate 658,144, forward strand.
GACCCAGAATTATCCATTGTGGAAAAAAATATAGGCAAATCAAAGAACTATCCAAATATTTATTGTCTATGCTGTTGTGTTGGGAAGGGAGATACAAAAGAATACTCTAAGTAGCACTCAAACTCAACCAAATTGGGTTGGATGGTTTCTTTTCAGAGTACTTAGAATAAGAATTAACAACTTCTTCCTTTACTTTGAATGAACTACAATCACAATAGCATTGGTTGGTTAAAAAACACAATGCAACAATTGAGTGGAACGACAATCATTTTGACTTTGAGTAAAGAAGAAAAAGCAAACAACGGCTGATCCGGTACGTGAAGCAGGAGAAGGAAGGAAGGAATGGGACGAGATCGGCACGAAGTTCGGAAATTCAAAAAGCCGTGGGTAAGAAGAAAAAGAAAATTGTCTCAAGAAAAAGACGACATGGCTGTTTCGCACAATATGCAGTGATACACCGACGGATATAAATTTTTCCATTTTTAAATAATATACGGTGCTTGATTGAAAAGAACACATCTCCATCTGAACGTAACCAATACTATCTACATAGATTTATAATCTAGCTTCCTAATAATTCAATGCTGTTCATTCCACTCACTGTGGTAATTCTTTATATGTAAAGTACCTTCAAACCCATTCAACATTCACTTAAAGTAAGAATTAGTAGATAATATTATACATGTAATTCATTTATTCATTTCTCATAGCATATACAGACTATACATAAGCTTAATTTAACTCTCTTCATTTAATGTTCTTTTTTGATCAAATTAATAGCATAAGGACACAGATTAGTTTCTATATGATTATGCATCCAATCATCGACATTTCTGAATTCTTGTTGACACATTCTACATTTACCATTAACTAGATTTCTTTGTTCCTTTTTCGTACCATTTGGATATTGGAAATGAATAGCTTTCAAGTGATTTTTGAATGTATCACATCGAGAAAATATCCCAGTATTATGACAACAATGATCTGGTACACCAGTATTACCAGTTACTTTTTCTTGATTCTCTCTTTTAGATGAATCGATGTTCTTGAAAGGACATTTAAATTGTCCTTGATCTGACCCTATTTCTTTCCAATGACATTTGACATGTCTGAATAAATCATTTGGTCGAGCAAATCCTCGTTCACAATATTTACAAATATGAGGACGATTGTTTGGTTTCAAATGAGTCGATTTATGAGTAGCTAAATTTGAAAAATATAAATTACATTCAGGACATTGTTTCTTCTTTCTTGGTTTCCAATTTTTCTTATTCTGTCTTGGTGATATAATAGTATTTGAGTTTTGTGGTTCATGAAGTTGCTCGTTTTCTGATTTCACTGAAAGTTGAGGTGATGTAATAGTGGCATTAGACAGTATAGCTGGATGCAGTTGTTGTGAAGTAAACAGTTGCTCTGAATTTTCTGTCAAATTTGACGTACTTCTTGGTCTTGACACAGGAGCAATACAATTTACATTGGGTGTAGTAGACATACCAGGACTTAATAATAAAGTGCTTGAAGAATTTGAGTACACAGACGAGGAAGCCGGTCTATCGTTACTCGGTATCAATAAAGTGGGTGAATATGAACTATTGGAAGGTGTGGGTGAATTCGACGAATAGTTTTGGAATACACTAGCTCGACTATACTCTTGCTCATAATGTGGAAAAGCTGGGATATCCAAGGAATGTATTGATGGTAAAGTTATTGATGCATGTGGATTATGTAATTGTGGTGGAGAAGTCATGGTTAATGATGTTGAGGTTGGCGTAGATGTTGGAGATGGCGATTTAATAGAACAGTAATTTTGGTTGTAATTTTCTTGTTTTGTTGGATATTGTGAAGTTAAAGTATTACTTGGGGTTACGGCCATTGATAACATGTTATAATTGATATTATAGTTAATAATACAGTGGTATATAGTGGAGGTAATGAAAGTGAAAGCACAAGAGATTAAAAATTGAACACTCTGACGGTATATGTACAAATTGTGAGTAAAAGCAAAAAAACCGATAATTCAACAAGAAGGTGAATTTCAAAAACTATGCCCAAGATATATTGACTAAAGGATTGACAGCTGCTTAAATACTCAAACCTGACCTTGCCACATATTACATAACACTACGGAGTGGTTTTTTTAAAAAAAAACCTAGTTATAATAATAATAAACAATGCAAATGTGAATAGGGGTAAACCCGACCAGTAATGAATGTCGCATGCTACAACAAATGTCTCCACCTCCAAGAAAAAAAAAACTTAATAATATTAGTAATGATTAGTTTTATCTATTATTGTGTTGCAACAATTGTTACATATCGCGGCCACTTTCACTAACAAAAACGGCAACGGCAAAAAATAAAGACAGCAACAACAAGGCAACAACATCCGCGCAAAAAAAAAAAGTATGTTGAAAAAAAAAGCAATTTTTTGTTTAGCCTTCTTTTCCGTTTTAGTAGTGTCGTTTGGACACTACCCTTTAGGAAGATTCATCTCGGCTGTAACTTTTGATATTGCCGAACCACTGTATATATGAACAAATGGAATTTAAATCGCTCAATAGTGTCTGATAGTGTTTGGGGGAATTGTGTGGAGGAAGAGCACAATAAGAATACATTTATCAGTTCATATCTCCTTGTTTTGATATTTATGTCATCATACTTGAAAATAAACTTTCAAGACAACTATGCTCTCTGGCGTGGGTTGATTTTAAGTATCGATTGTTGATGTTAGGAGATAAGAAAAGTAAAATAGGAGAAAATGAAGATGTAGTTGCGTGAGTTGATAGATGAAGGAGGAGTGAATGGAGGGAGGGAGGGAAGGGGCGAAGCAGTATCCCAAATACTGGTGGAGTTACTGTGAGGAACGAGGTAATGTGTTATTTTTAGTCAAGGCGTAGTAGTTGCTTGGCTGTGTGGCCGCACGCACACATGCACTTACCACCATCATCGATGAAAAAAAAAATCTCTCGTTCCGTAAATTTCTCACTTCACTTATAATTGCTCCTGTCGTATTAAATGGTTAAAAAAATATCCGATCAGATTTTTAAATCGCCGAACCTAACAAATTTCTTGTTTTGGATTACACGGCTATACAAATTGATATTTGCGCATATTTTGTTTTCTCAAAAAAAAGTGTAAATTCTAACTTTGGCTAACAATACTAACACTACTTATAAACGTTCGATACTCACTGAAATGTAAAACTTTTTTGTATTTTCTTGGTATGGTGATCAATGGAATGAAATTTATCTAAGCCACTCAACATCACCATTTGGTGAAACAACACCTTAAAGTTAAAAGTTTGCTTGAATATAGCCTTCACATAATATCATTTCCTCTCTTTGCCCCCATGGCTATAACGTACCGCTCTTTTTTTTAATCATCCACTCCAGGTTCTTATTGATTAAGCTCAAGGTATATCTTCTCTCATCCAATGATTTCAAGGACATTTTTTGTGTAATGTGTTCGAAACGACTAAGAAAAAAATAGGAGATGATGATAAAGAAAGAGGATACGTGTGCGGATTTCTCGTTTTGTGTACCAATCTTTGCTATATCCGGAAACAACAACTGATACGGAGAAACTAATGACCAGATACTATTATCCGTAATGACTAGGATGTTAAGATCGTCAATGTATTATTGTTGAAAGCCACTGGTATACTATGAACTGCTGGTTAAGTTTACCCAGTCAAAAGTTCACAGGACAAGTTTATTTGTACGGTATATGCCATGTAAATGAGTGTCCCATGAATTCCGCATCACACGGCAGAAGTCCTTTTTTTTTTTCTTTCATTATTTCTTGCTATTGTGTCTTTGACTATTGATCAAATTAATAGATAGATTTATTTTTTTTATGGCGCTATTTTAGTAATGTCGAAAACACAAAAGTCAGTAAGTACTTTTTTACAATGTATTTGAAGGAATAACCGACGAAATAATGGAACTAACGGATAGCAACAGAAATACCAACAGCAACAACGAGACAAAGAGCATTTGCACATATGTTGCCTGATCAAATATAAGAAGCCATTGTTAATGTATACAATTGCCCAGACTTGATTTACTTTGGGGTAAGCATATTCCAAATTGTGGGTTACTGTTGTTGTCTCAGATTATTAATGTGACCACACTACAAGGAATCCGATGTATAAGCACCCAGTCATCATTTAATGGTGTATCTAAAATATTTGAGCCCGCTTTATCTACAAGTTTGACCTTACCCGTTTTCTAAGTATTAGTCAGCAAAAGAGTTGATGCTAGCTAATTAAAAAAAATGATCACGGAGTTACTTAGACTGTGAAACTATTAGTAAATCCGCGATTAGCGATATACGATATAGTGACAAATCATCCACAAAGAGTTTTGTAAAGTATTTGTAATTTAAAACATTTTGAGTGTTTATCCAGGTTATCCAGTTTCAGTTGTAAAGGAAAATGGTCCATTTTTTTTGGCGGCTGTTGTTTTCTTTGCTTGGAATTTCAAGTGTTATATATCCGACAACTCTTATTCACGCTTAATTTTTTTTTTTTTGGGAAGGGAGAAAGGGCGATGCAAAGTAATATGTCTTGCATCATGTGGGCGGATAAAAGACAAAAGAATGAAGAAAGTATCCGGAAAGGCTGGATGCAATTCTTATTGTTTAGATGTAAAAATTAAAACAAGTAAAATGTCGTTTTTCATTTTGGTTTTTAGTTTGATCGATTGTGTTAACACGGCTCGGAGTTAGTCAAGTTTCCAAAGTTGGATTGTGCGACTATTGCCGTTCCGTGTGGCAAAATCAATTTCTCAATTGAGCATTTATTTTTTTTTTGCTCTTGTTCTTTGATAGTTATTACGGACTTGACTTTGTTGTGTTAAATGAAATTTGGCCAAGTCATTATCATCGACAATCTACTGGATACAGAAGGCAACTATAACGTTAGCCAACAAATCTCAACAACTTGTCCAGTATCTGAAATATAAAATTTGATAGAATCCATACTGCTCATGTTGAAGTTATTTGATATGCAATTATTTGATTTTCTGTTAATTTCTACCACGAAAAAAAAAGAGTCATGTAGTTCCTGCTACCATACCAGACCAAATAGAACAGAAAAATTGGGAGACGAGGTGGGGGGCGTACATTGACAGATTGCTCCATGGTTAATCTTATAGATTACAAATAGAGTAGTTTCATTCTCTGGCTTTATATCTTATGTCCTATCTTTTGAAGTACATCAGTTTAATATAATGACTCGTTACAATTTAACTATAGAATGCATTTGTTACTTTCTACTCACAGTTGACTATTGCCCTTCAGATATCGTATCTTAGTAATTTTATCTCTGTATTAATTGTTTATTAATATTACTTAAAATTGATGGATCTATATATATATATGTATGTATATATATCCAATCGGGGATTGATCTAGAAATTATAATGTTTAGAAAAAAGGGAGAAGGTTAACATCTGTGGTAACCAATTCACTCTCATCTTGACATGGTTGGGTTTACTTTTCCTTTCTAGGCTTTCTTGACTTTTTTAGATGCATTACCGGATTTCTTGTAAACAGTGATATAGAAACTGATAAACAAGATCAAATAACTGGTCAAGATCAGACATCCAACAACGGCAGCAGTTTCAGTACCAGAACAATCTCTCATTTTACCGGAATATTTATAAACGAAATGAGTAAATGTGGAATAATAAACCACACCTAAATCAATAATAAATTGAATAATTTGAAATCTGGTAACCCATTCTTTCCACCAAACTCTAATACCTCTAGCAGCCAAGAAATAATACCAGTACATAACCACATGAACTGCCAAATTCAAAGTGATTGGCACCCATTGAACTGAAGTGTACCCGGTTAATTGAGTGTAGCATAACCATGCAGTGGCTCCATGATGATAAGTATGCAAGAAAGTCAATTTCTTTTGTCTAAGGACCAAGAAAACGGTATCTATAAGTTCAATAAATTTAGTAATGTAATTAAGATAATATAATACAACTAATTTGGAAGTATAAGCATTAGGAGAACAAATGGAATGATATGAACCACCAGAATGGAAAATAGGAATGATTTGTTCTAAAATTAAAACCAATAATGTCAATGATAAACTAGTTAAAAATAAATTATGAATTTGAAATAATCCATTCAATTTTATAACTGGTAAATTCAAAGTACTGATAACAAATCTACCACCAAAAATAACAATATAATAAATAACAATAATCACAGCTGCTTCTGGAAATGTTGATAATGGAGTAATACCATTAATAAATAAAAATTCCGATGGGACAAATTTTCCTTGAGAAAGTTTTGAAGCAACGAAATCAAAAATTGGCCATAATTGGATACCAAATGGAGTTTCCCAAGTAGGAATTGGTAAAGACATGTTCAGTGGTTAAGATATTAAAATATAAAGAAGGAAGGAAATGAACAAGTGGGATTTGCAAAAAGAAAAATGTTAAAAAAGAATGGTAAAAGAAATTGCAGACCAGTTTTTTTTTGATGTTTGGTGTTGTTGGTGTTTGTTGTAATTGTGTTGAAATTGTTGAAATTTTTTTTTTCGCTGTTGTTGTTGGTGGTGGTGGTGGTTGGTGTTTATTTATTTCTTTTTTTTTTCTCCTCTTCCAGCAATATCTAAGACACGTTAAATACATTTTATTGGAAGTATATGCCTTCCCTCTTCCATTATTTCTAATTCATATCATTTTTCAATTTATTAATTTATAAGAATATTAAAACTCCTAATGAAAGCTCTTTTTCATTCTTTTTGAAGGGTTCCGAATGTTCCATATCCTTCTTACTATTTCCGTCTTTAACAATTCCTACAATCGAAATTGCGGGTTCTGTTGCAATTATTGTCGCGCGTATTTTTTTTTTTTTGGTTTCGGCAAAACATAAATATCTTCTTCTTAATGTCATGAGTCAATATCTACGAGTCATCCTACTCTGTATGACTCGTCCTCTTACAATTCATCTTGCTCTCTTATTAAATTCAAGTAGTTTGTGACTTTAACAATTCCATGATAAGTTGTGTACATTAAAAACTTATACAGATTTCTTTATCTTAAAAAATACATTAGACGTCAATACTTTTAATTGTTTTTTTTTCTTTTATTATTGTTTTGTTTAGTATAGTTTAGTTTTTACTTTAAGTATATTTTATATTAATTGTATTATAGCAAACTCACATAACTCCCATCTCTACCACCAACTTAGTATTGTCATTGTTATATTTTTTTTTTCCAACTCACCTCATTCATATACAATTCCATCTCTTTATGTTGGAGACTTTGGTTTCAAATTCAAGAAATCAATGGAAATAATAATATCATATCCATTTTCTTCACAAGCAAACATAGCTTCATGTTCGTTCGAATGCAAAAATCTAATATTCTCTCCCGTTAAAGCTCTTAATAAATTAGTTGTATGCAAATCTCTAATTTCAACAAATCCAGGTTCAAATGATAGCAAGTAAGGGAAGAAAATCGCAACATTTTGTGGATTACCTTCCCAAAATATCCCCCAATCATGATTTGTTCTCCATCCATTTCGATTGATCAAAAATACAAATTCAGAATAACACAATAAGAAATCACGTCCTAATCGATGAATTGCTAATGGTGTCACACTTTCTCTTTGTGTTGCAAAATCTAATGAAGGGTCTGCTTCATCCAAAATCGATTCTTTGGTTCCTGTTTGAGAAGATAAAATTTCAAAACCTTTAGCACACCCAATACAAAGTTTAGTCTTCAAAAATGAGATGGAAATTGGATCAGAACTGAAATTAATTTCTTGAATTTCTAATCTCTTGTTCTTATTCTTATTCGATTTATCAAATGGATTAACAGGCTCAAATATACAAATTGAATGCAGACTACCTGTTCTAGCACCAATCACTAGCAATTTCCCATCACAAACACCAACTTTGAAAAATGACACATGACTCAAAAGCAATTTCCCCAGTTTGGTATTCTTCACATGATCCAAAGAATCGGTACAAGATAAATCAAATTCATATAATGATTTGTCACTCAATACTAACAACTTGGAGTATTCAACAATCACTTCAATTTGAGTGACATAAGTTTTGGAAATGACCATAGTGGGATCACTACAGATTTTTTCATTAGATGTGGCACTAATTGAACGAACAGTACTAACCCATACCCCTGAATCAGTACCATACAACAATTTCTTCCCACCATAACAAGGAACAGCACAATTGATTTTATTATTCCCAGTGAATCTTCTCGTTTCAAATTTACACAATGAAAAAATGTCATTAGCATCAATTAATTTCTTCTGTTGGGCCGATATTTGCAGCAACACTTGGTTCTGAATAGTCAAGTCATCAGCAAATAATGAGGCGTGAACTTGATTACTACCTAACCCAAAAAAATTCAATTGGAATTTAGGTGTTGATGAAGAATTCAAAGTATTACCAATATAATTAGATTCTGCTCTTTGAGGTCTTATACTAGTATCAGATACCAAGGATCCATGGTATCTATGAGGCATGATTGTTCTATTAGTGGGGATCTCCATACCACTATTGACAAATAACAATGGTAAATACATTGGTTTTTCAAATACTTTATGTTGTTCACGCTTGTTTTGAATCTTGTGTTTCACTAATAACAACGCATGTTCAAACAAGTATAAATCAATTTTTTCGTTATCCCTCTTTCTATTCAAAGTCACTTGATAGATAATACGATTATTGTAGGATAATTTGAAATTAAACCTATTTTCCAAAGTTTGTTTGCCCAATAACCTATGCAAAACCATGACTTTGTGTCGATCAGTACATTCCCCAGTTTGGATATTGATTTTCACCAATAATTTCTCAATCTCTTCTTTTGCTTTCGTCAAATACTTGTAGTCGGGTGACTCTGGCTTGGTATGTTTCAAAATACCCGATAACAATAACTGGTATCTTGCTGGTCTTTGAACCCCTTTAATTAAAAAAGATGATAAATCTTGTCTTCTCGATTCTGGTTTCTTTTCAATCGCATCTAAGAATCTAGCATATTTCATATTAACTTGTTGTTGTCTTTCATGTTCAAAAGTAGCAAACACTTTATTTCCAGAATATGTCACAAAAGGTTCAAAATCACCAACATAATCTAAAAATACATCACCAATGGTCTCAATAACGGGCTTTTGTTGTTGTTGTCTTCGAGTTAATGCTTCACTGAGTCTCTTGGCCAATCTCAACAAATCAGGCACTCCCCCAAACACAGTTTGAATAAATGTTTCTCTTTGGTAATCAGGAATAATATTATTGGCAGGATTTCGTAACGGCATAATGTAGAAATCAGTCATAAATTCCAAATCCTTGACGTAGTCACGTTCAGTATAAACAAATTCATAAATCAATTCTTGTCGAGTCTTTTCATGCTTGTCTAATTTATCTAAAACTGATTGAGGTACAGTCTTGTGCCATAAAGTTTCGGTTTCTTCCTGATCATGCAATGATAATTTTGAAACAGCACGTTGCAAACCACCTTGAGGTTTCAAATTTAATCTAGCTTGTTGCTCTAATCTTCTTGGACAGGCAATACTGTAACAAAGACTATTTCTGCTACATGTGGGCGAATAACATTCTGTCAAAATAGTGAAAACTCCATTAACACCTGTTTGTTGACTTGCACTCAACTCCTTACCAGCAACACCTACTGAACCATTACCAGTGGCACTACTAGCAATTTTAGTTAATGATCCACTGCTTTGTGAGGTATGATAATCGGATATATGGTCATTCAAAGCATTCTGTAACTGTGTGCTGCTATCAAGAAACGACCCATGTTTGGAATTTAATGCACTATTTTCCCCATTGCTAACCAGACCAGCTCCTCCATTTTCTTCGTTGAAAAAATCAACATCATTATAAACATTGTTAAAGGCATAAATTTCATGTACCGAATCCCTTAATCTATGATTGTAAGTAACATCATGGAAAAACTTCTGAGCGTCTAATGATCTTCCCAATAACAAGGCCAAGTTACGATCATTTGTTCGAATAATGCGACATAATATATCAACTGCCATTTTCCCGGTAAAAGTATCATGGTATTCCAAACCATCCTTGGTGTTGATCGTCAAAATAATCGCCTCTTTAAACAATTTGGCCACTTCAGATAAAATTGCGGGATATACTGATGGTTTAGCATAATGAATGTTGTGGCTAGTTTGGTTGGTGTGGTTATGATTGTGATTGTTTCTAATAGTTCCACTGGATTGATAACGATCTAATTTGTTGGTATTGACGGATGAAGAGGAACCGAATTTCTTAGTTGATAAAGACGACAATTTACTGATAGATGTAAATGATCGCGATTTTGAGGTTAAGGAAAATGTATGATGAAGGGAACTGCTGGAGGAATTACGAGCGTTGCTGTCTTTACCTGGCAGTTCAGAGATTTGTTGGAAATATGGTTGCAGAGGTTGCAGTGGTTGTTTCTGGTGTTTTAATGATGCCGAAGTAAGTGATTTTGTTCTAGCTTCTGGTGGTATGGGAGTGGGAAAATTCTGCTGGTGTGTAGGTGTGGAAACAATTCTTCTAGCATCAGGGCTATAGTAAACTTGATCAGTTTGAATTGGGGGCAAGTTGCTCGAAGGGGCCTTACGAAGTTGTCTACGTGTCTGGAGTGGAGGCTGTTGTTGTTGTTGTTGTTGTGGTGGGTGGTGTGATTGAATTGCCAGTGGTTGTAGTTGATATCCAGGATCATCATTGTTGACAGGATAAGGAAGGTGTTGTACTGGTGCTCCTGTCCTATCTTGAGTCAAAGATGATACTGATCTATTTTGCTGAGAATATGGATTCTGGTTAATATATCCAGGTGGCATGTTTTGTCTTTGCGCAATGTATGGCTGTTGAAGTCCACCTTGGTGAGTGTGGGTTTGTTGGTTATATGCCTTATGGGGTGACTGCGGATACTGTTGTTGTTGTGGTGGTGGTTGTTGGTAGCCAGAAAATGATTGGTTCCTTTGTGAAAAATTAGGTGGCGTCATTTTGCTAGGTGAGCCAGGATCCATAGTCGATGAAAAACTATATGATCTTTCCTGTGGTGGAGGAAAGTGTTGATTATTTTGTTCGGCAGTTGGGTAAGGTTGTTGCATTTGTTCTTGTTTGGATGGGATGTATTGATGGCGCAGTTGTGGTGGTTGTGATTGATGAAAACGATTATTGATTGGTGGGTTTTTGTTATGAGCTTGGCCGTCTTGCGGATATTGTTGTGGTTGTGGTTGTGGTGGTTGTTGTTGTTGTTCTATAAATGCTTGAGGCAACAAATGAGAAGGAATATTTACAGATTGTGAGTGTTGTTGTGACATTAAATGTGGGTTATGGTTATTACCATTATTAGGATTGTTCCTCAGTTGGTAAGAATCGTTGTTAGACCAAGAACTATTACTCGACATTATTATAAGTTCCTCCAATTTTCTCCCATGTAAGAAAAAAATATAATATAGTTAAAAAAAAAAAAAAAATCACTTGTTGTTGTTCGCTTTGTCGCCTTGTGCTTCTAAATTTTTTTTTTTTGGGCTTACTTTGTCTACCACCACCAAGAAGTTTTAAGTTAAGTTAGTGTAATTAATTTAATTAGTTATTGAATTATTATATATGTTGTTATTTTTGTTAGAAGAGAAAATTTTGTCACTCACGAAAAAAAAAAAATGTGAGACAGAAAACTGAGAATTTTTTCTTAAATTTTTAGTTTCACTCGTTTGTTTGATGAAAGAAGAAAGAGGGACTTACGGTTCCTACTACTACTACTAATTAGTAATATATAAATACAGTTTTCTTTGTGGTATAAAAAGAGAAGAAGTGTGTGTGTATGAAAGTGTATGTAGATTTGCTTCTCTTTGAGTATCTTTATTTTCTTATTATCAGTTGCTTACTTTGCCCTCCTTTTCTGTGGAGAGTCTTTTTTAACAAAAGGACGCTATATTGTACGATTTGTGGTGTAGTTGATCTTTCTAAATTCATTGCCATTTGGGGTGTATAAATTTCCTTTTCTTCTAGTTTACTTAAAATGATTACATTGGTTTTTTTTTCTTTTCTTTGATTTTGGCAGCTGTACATATATATATATTTCATAGTAAATGTGAAACTCTTAAAAGTGCCCAATTCAAAGGGTGACAAAAAACTATACAGATGAAAACAAAATGTGGATTCACCATGTATATTTGGCAGTGTAATTACAAAGTTATAAGCTCTTATGTATCCAGATTCACCTTCTATTGGAGGTTAATAGGAACAAAGGGTATTCGGAGAGGAAGGAAGAAAGAAAAGGGGGCTGAGAATTTTCTTTTTCGTTACAACTTTAATCGTCTAACCTTTTGTTGACAAATTATTATACCCAGGCATTACTATTTATAACTGGGATCTAAAGTTATGCTGTGTGAATCTCTAATGGTACATGCAATCAATCTACTTTTTATTTTAATCACATTGCTTTATGAGGAAATATAACAACGATATTGGATGATATTTGAATGGGATGCAAAATTTAAACAACACACTCAAGCTTTCTTCTCTCATTTCCTTTTTTGAGGTCAAAACCCTTAATCAGACAAAAAAAAAGAGTGAATCTTCATAGAAGCAGTTAGAACCCTTTTTGGTGTACCTTGCGTAAACATATCATGATGATCGACACTTGGTGGTGATTATTCAATACGTTGGTCTGCAACATGCATTTAATCAGTACGTCCTTACGTACATTTCTATAACTTTAGTTGCTGGTGGATATATCTACGAACTTCACACAGTTTGCCATTCTTTGTAAAGTTTCACAGAGAGACACAACAAGCACAAATTAGATCTAGATTACGAGTCTGTTTCAATAGATTAGCGGTAATCGCAATTTAATAATTAATCGGCTTCCCTTTTTTTTCCCTCAGCACATTACTCTGCAGTCACATTCAATTGCGTTGATTTGTATTCTCTATATTGGCTGTTCTTTATAAACATGGTTTCATCTTTTGCATTGTTTGGTATATTTCACTTTTAACGAACAGTCTGAATACTGTTCGGTGTTAGTCTTGAAAACACAAAGCTAATGAGTAAATCCCAAGGCTGAGGATTTCGGTCTTGTGACAACAAATATGCAAGAAAAAAAAAAGGCGGGTTTCAAAATTGTTGAAATGAGGCATTTTGTTCAGCAGCTTGAGAAGTTCCAGAAGTAGAATTTGTAGTAGAATCTTGAGTAGACATGATCAAATTTATGTATAACAGTGATTTAGTATATTAATCTTAGTTCTCTAAAAATCCTAAACTAATACCAACTTCAAGGAAGTTAGTCTCCTATTTATATTCTTTTAGTAGCCTTTAACACAGTACATTTACAACTAGGTTGTACGTTTATAGTCAGTGAGATTTACACCATTATGAAGTAGCCAGTGGCAAATTCCTTTTGGTGTGACCTTTTACATAGCCACTGATACCAGTAGCTGGTCATACATCTGTTCATTATCTTTCCAGAATATTCTACCACTAGTATAGCTCTCATATGGATACTTTGGACTTTCACAGTAAAGTGACTCTCATTGGTTTAACACAGTCACTTATCACAGTAATTCACCTTTTGTGCACTTCGCACTACTTTCTCAGAATCTCTAGAATTTTCTCGTAACTTCTAACTTTTTCGGTATTCTTACGAACTTGAAATTACCATATCTCAACAAAAATAATAACAGAATTGAAAACTTTTGAATTTTCTGGAGAAGGTGAAATTTCAATTGTTGGGATCGGAATTTAAAAATAAAGCTAAGAAGTTATATTGTTATTGTATAACCGAATAGGGAAAAGAAGAACAATTCAATTTTCAATATCAATGTTAACTCTCTTATAAGGCATTAGCCAGTTGTAAACAGTTTTTGCGGGAATTATTACTGGCTACTTTGTAGGCAAAGCAGTTGTGTTGGCACTTCTACCATCTTCAACACAGCTGTATAGAAATGAAAACTAGAAAGTAACCCATTAGGTCTTTGAAATTACACATACACACATCTATCTCGTAGTATTTACTCCTCATAATGTCAATTTTCTACAATCTGAACGAAAACTAGTTGATACTATTTTGTTGAGATTTGCAACTAATTTGAAACAAAAACTTTTTTTTGCTAAAACATATCGCTATTTCCATATTACAGACAGTCACATGACATAAGGTGATAGGTACAATTCATTATGGGGTACATAAGTCAAAACTATTTGCCTATCACAACTACATCTTCACTAGTGACATCGGAGTTATCAAAAGAAGACCATCAACCAATTATACTATACAAGGAGACCAATTCAAAGACCATTTGCTTGTTTGCTATATCTCAGCCACAATACAATTCACTGGTGGGCATTGTTTTGTTCGTTTGTTTACAATTTCCTTTCTTTATGCTTTGATTTCTGTGTCGTGCTCACACAAAAAATCACCATGGTCAGAATTCCGGTTATCATACATTCTTTTTTTTGTAATGAAATCTTTAACAAATCATTTTTATTTTTATTGTCTTTCAATCAGATTTACTGGCATTTATATTCTTTTTCTACAACCACTTTTAATAATATATAACTAATGCCTTCAATAGATAATGATGCCAGTGCATCAACAGTTTCTTCATCGATTAGTTTGGTTAAAACCATTATAGGTGCCGGTTTATTATCTATGCCATTGGCGTATTCTACAGATGGGATCATTTTTGGTACATTTATCATATTACTAGCTGCTTTCACTAGTGGATTTGGTTTATTCTTGCAATGTTATGTAAGTAGATATGTCCCGGTTAAGCATGCAACTTTTTTCAATTTATGTTCAATCACGTATCCTCATTTATCTGTGGTGTTTGATTTCGCTATTGCTGTTCAATGCTTTGGTTGTGCAGTATCTTATTTAGTGTTGATTCGTGATTTAATGCCCACTATAGTGACTTATGTCCCATATATTGATGAGAAACATTATCCACTGTTTTGGTTATTAGTGTCCACAGTGTTGACTATTCCATTATCATTTTTGAAAAATTTGGATTCATTGAAATATTCATCAATTTTAGGACTTGTGGCCATTTTTTATATGACAATTTTAGTGATTGGACATTATTTTGCTGGTGATATTGAACGACAAGGACAAATCACTTTATTCCCAACTAGTGTTACTGGGGTATTTAGCACCTTTTCAATTATTGTATTTGCATTTACCGGTCACCAAAACATGTTTTCCATTATCAATGAAGCTAGAGATAAATCATTGACAAGTCTCACCAAATTGGTCAATTTTGCCATTGGTATATCCAGTTTGTTATTTATTGCTGTTGGATTATCAGGGTATTTGACATTTGGTCAAGATGTCGATGGTAATGTGATTTTACTGTATCCAAATGGGTTAACCACCACAATTGGTAGATTTTGTATTGTGTTTATGGTTACGTTTTCTTTCCCATTGATGATTCATCCAGCAAGAATTTCCATCAATAACATTTATCATTGGGTAACAACCAATTATTTCGACAAAGACGAAGCTAATGAAAGTACTGCCTTGCTAGGAAATGAATCCCAAGAATCTCAAATTGCCGAAGATGAAGAACAGGGTAAAACTCACTTATCTCATGTCGTTCCTTTCCCTCATAAACATTTTGTGATTGTCACAACATCGTTATTGATTATTGGTTATTTGTTAGCCATTTCTATTAAATCATTTGCATTAATTTTGGCAATCGTCGGTGCTTCAGGTTCGACTTCGATTTCCTTTATTTTGCCTGGTTTATTTGGTTATAAATTAATTGGATCAGAGCTGGATGATCCAAGCACATTAGAAGTTGCTTTCAAGAATTTGTCTTTGGGGTTGACTTTTTGGGGTGTAGCTGTCATGATCTTGTGCTTATATAGTAGCTTGACTTTATAATACGAAGGGTACATATACGTATAGATGCAACAAATATTCTCATTATTGCAAAAAGCCTAAAACGTACTTACTATTAGCGAACATTATTTTTCTTCCCGCACCCTTCCCTGATGTTCAGTTCCGTACAAATCTCTCAAATATACAAATTCCCACACAAGAATCACTTCATTTTCCGAACTATAGATATAAAACTTAGACTACATTATACACCATTTCCAATATGTCCTGTGAAGACGAACATCACAACCACAATCATGGTCATAACCATAATCACAATCATGTTGCTCCTATTCCTACAACAGCTGGACAATCATTAAATAATAAAATTGATACATCTAAAGTGACAGCTCTCAACATGGCCAACTCTGCTGACGATCTAGCAAAAGTTTTCAAAGATTCGACTAAAAAATATCAAATCAAACCAATTATCAAATCAGACAGTGATGAACAAATGATTATCAACATTCCATTTCTTAATGGTAGTGTCAAATTGTATTCGATAATTCTACGTACCAATGGGGATTTGTATTGTCCCAAAACAATAAAATTATTCAAAAATGACACATCAATTGATTTTGATAATGTGGATTCGAAGAAACCAATACAGGTGTTAACTCATCCTCAAGTTGGTGTTGCTAATAATGATAGCGATGATCTTCCAGAGTTTTTGGAATCAAATAACGATGACGATTTTGTCGAACATTATGTGTCTCGACATAAATTCACTGGGGTAAATCAATTGACAATATTTATTGAAGATATTTATGATGAAGGAGAAGAAGAGTGTCATTTACATTCAATTGAATTGAGAGGGGAATTCACTGAATTAAACAAAGACCCTGTCATTACATTATATGAACTGGCTGCTAATCCTGCTGATCATAAGAATTTAACGATTGTTGAAAATCAAAATCTAGCATAAAACAAAGAAGTGAAAGGTATCAGATAAGCTGGTTACATTACAATTGATCTAATTTAGAATCTCAAGGTATTTAAATTTGCCGTTTTGCGATAATATAACATGGTCAAGAACGTTGAATCGATTACGTTAATGGTTTAGCTAATTGATTTTTAGGATCGAGTATTTAGAGTGAATAAACAATAAACAAGAATGATGAATTGAAACACCACCAAAATAACTACAAATAAATGCCCATCAATGACAGCAAAAAAAGAGAATAAAGTTGCGGATGTGAATATCAACAGACGTCACTATTCCCCCTAATTTGATTTAAACACGACCGTAGTTGGTAATGGTAATTCTGCCATAATTTTTTCTTTAAACAGCTTACTTTACTAAAAAAGATCAATTCGTCCATTAAAAACCAATAATTTAATATTGCTACGTTTCTTTATCAAGTGTCAATAATTCATAGAGATAATGAAAGAATTACTTACACTTTTTATTGTTTGTTAGATCACCTTTTACTCTCAAGAATATACTGATAAAATGTATCTCGTGGTGCAAGGCTAGACAATATAGAAGAAAAAAAAAAAGGCACAATGTAATCCGAATGCATTTGACAAAAACGACGACTGGTGATATTTTTTTTTTCTCTCCCTCTGTTTGTCTGTCTCCCGGTGCTTAGAATTGTGGATCAATGGAAGTCAATTGACAGAGCGAAAAATAATATAAATGTTCACCAGTTGTACCTTGGAAAAAAAAATCTGAACCACAGTTTCTTCTTTCTTTCTTTTTTTTTTCTTTCTTTCCTTGCTCCAATTATCCTTTGATTCTTCAATTTCAGTACATAATATCACATAATGCCAAAGTTAGTTTTAGTTAGACACGGTCAATCCGAATGGAATGAAAAGAACTTGTTCACCGGTTGGGTTGACGTCAGATTATCCGAAACTGGTCAAAAAGAAGCTAAAAGAGCTGGTGAATTATTGAAAGAAGCTGGTATCAATGTTGATGTTTTGCACACCTCCAAATTATCCAGAGCCATCCAAACTGCCAACATTGCCTTGGATGCTGCTGATCAATTGTACGTTCCAGTCAAGAGATCTTGGAGATTGAATGAAAGACACTATGGTGCTTTACAAGGTAAAGACAAAGCTCAAACTTTGGAAGCTTACGGTCAAGAAAAATTCCAAATCTGGAGAAGATCTTTTGATGTTCCACCACCAAAGATTGATCCAAAAGATGAGTACTCCCAAGTCGGCGACAGAAGATACGCTGACGTTGATCCAGCTGTTGTTCCATTGACTGAATCATTAGCTTTGGTCATCGACAGATTGTTGCCATACTGGCAAGACGAAATTGCTGGTGACTTGTTGGCTGGTAAAGTTGTCTTAATTGCTGCTCACGGTAACTCCTTGAGAGCTTTAGTTAAACACTTGGACAACATCTCTGATGAAGATATTGCCGGATTGAACATTCCAACTGGTATTCCATTGGTTTACGAGTTAGACGAAAACTTGAAACCAACTAAACCATCTTACTACTTGGACCCAGAAGCTGCTGCTGCCGGTGCTGCTGCTGTTGCTGCTCAAGGTCAAAAGAAATAAGCTTAACCCGAACTGAAGAATTCATAATATAGAATTATGTACTTTTAATAAATATAAATGCTATTTCTAGATGTGTGGTTTGATTTGTAGTATTTGTTCTGTTAGACTCAGAAATTAAGTTTGTAATGTGGATGTTAGTTTGCTGCTAAGATGCATGGACGTACAGTAAGTAATATTGGTGTAACAACACCAAATGTAATGCGAAAGACTGTGTGGGAGCTAGCTATAGGAAAAAAAAAAATAATAAATGAACTGAGGTAGGCAAGGAAGAGGAGACGGGGAGAGCAGAATAGAAAAAAAAAATTATATGCACTAGAATCATCGACACTTATATCACCCCCTTAAAGTAATCTTACTAATTCAAACAACATTGCTAACTACAGAAACCATATTTATCAATTGTCAAATTAATCAATATTAACTGTATTTGAGTATATATTGAGTTACCAATTGATTATATTTATACCAATAATTAACAATGTTTGGAGGTCAACAGAATAATAGTGGCACCAATGCCTTTAGTGGGTTTTCCGCAAATAACAACACCAACAGTAATACCAGCAATAATACCAGCAGCCAACAAGGTGGCACATCTGTATTTGGAGCATCAAAGTCAGCCGAATCCAATGCGTTTGGAGCTTCTAACAGTACTTCTAAACCACTCTTCAGTTCAGGAGCTCAACAGCAATCATCGTCAACTCCAGCATTTGGGGCCCCCAAATCCAGTTCTCCGTTTGGAAATGCTAGTACCAATCAACCCAACGCATTTGGATCAGCATTTGGTGCTGCTCCTAAAACAGGGGGATTATTTGGAGCCAACACAGCTAACTCAACAGCTCAATCAGGTTCAATATTTGGACAAAAGAAAGATGATGCTACTTCCGGTTCTACTGGAACGACCAGTACTGGATTATTTGGAGCTAATCCCGCTTCTAACAATCAGTCGACCGGCGTTACTTTTGGTGCTCCTACATCGACCACCTCCAATGAAAAGACAGAAGAACCCAAATCAACTGGCCCTTTCGGTTCCAAACCAGCAGATAGTACAACAAGTACAGGCACAACAGGGGTATCTTTTGGTACTCAAAACCAAACAACTAGTGCAACTAGCGGTGGAGGCTTATTTGGGGCCAAGAAAGATCAATCTCCAGCACCAACGGGAGGATTATTCGGCTCTACAACAACAAGTCAGGATGCCAAACCAGCAAATGATACCGCCACAAGTAGTGAACTGAAACCTGCTATTAATATGTTTGGTTCTAGTAGCACTACAGCCGATAATAAGTTGGGCAGCGGGAGCTCTTTTGGTTCTAACAATAATCCACTCTTTGGTGGTAAGAAGGATGATAACAAATCTTCTGCATTTACGCTTGGATCGAAACCAGAAAATAATGAAGGACCAAAAGCACCTTTTTTTGCAGCTAACAATGACACAAGTAAACCGGCTACTAGTGGATTCTTGTTTGGGGCTAAAAAGGATGAGGATAAACCAGCTAGTGGTGGATTTTTGCTTAGTGTTAAGAAGGACGACGATAAAGACAAACCTACCACCAGTGGATTGTCATTTGGTGCTAAAAAGGATGACAATAAACCAGCTAGTGGTGGATTTTCATTTGGTGCTAAGAAAGACGAAGATAAGGCTGCCAGTGGCGGCGGATTTACATTTGGTGCTAAAAAGGATGACGATAAAGACAAACCAGCTAGTGGTGGATTTTCTTTTGGCCAAAAATCCGATGATAAGAAAGAAGATAAAAGTGGTTCCGGAAATGCCACATCTGCTACTACAGCTTCAACGGCAACCACTACTACTACCACAGCTCAACCAAATTTGAAACCGACAAAAATTGAACCAATTCCTGTTTCAATTGATAACAAAACACTTGATGACTTGATTGTCAAATGGTCTAAGCAGTTGACGACAACTACAAAAGTTTTTGATTCATACACTACTAAGGTCAAGGAATGGGACCAGAAATTGGTAGAAAGTGGAGATGATATTACCAAACTAAACCAAGAATCATTGGAGGCAGAGACGTTGCAAAGCAAAATAAACCAGCAGTTGCTTTTTGTTGAAAACCAACAAGATGAATTAGAGAAGATATTAGATAATTACGAGCAACAGGCAGACATTTTGTTGAACAACATGGAATTGAACAATAACGAAGTTGTCAATGCCCCATCATCCTTGATTCATGCTGTTGACGGAAGCAATAAAGATACCAACTCCAAAGATGCTAGTGCTAGTGTTTCCTCTTCAAATCCAGCAGCCTCTGGCGGGTCATCCTCATCTTTGAGTATCACTGATAAATTACGTGAAAATGCTTATCACAATGCTGAGTTGTTAGATGAAAGATTGGATAACCTAGGTGCCAACTTAGGAACTTTGATCAATGAAATCAATTCAGTCAGTGATGTTTTCAACAAGAATTTGATCAATGAGTTAGCTAACAAAGCCGATGCAAGAGATTCTACCAGTAAGAAGGATGATATAAAACCAGATGAGAATAATCCATTTGAAGAGATTGTGAGATTATTGAATTTACATTTGGAAAACTTGAAATACATTGAAAATGCAGAAGAAGAGTTGAAAAGCAAGTTGGAGAAATTGAACAAAACCAAAAAATTAAATCATTAATTTGTTTATTCTTGATTTGGTTATCGATCGTTTTGTAATTTAGTATATTGTATAGTTGAATGATATTTTAGTTTATTAATTGCTCTGATTATATTTTTTTGTCACATGCCTAGCAAGTTGGAAGGATTAGTGTTTTTTTTTGTTGGTCTATTTATTGATTAATGTGATTCTTTTTTTTTTGAATAGTTGCGTGTACCCACAATTATCAAATAGTGGAGAACAATTGAAACCATGGTTTCAAATAGTAAAACTTGATATAAAGATCTTTCCTTTTTTCTATGAAGAAAAAAATTTATAGAAATCAAACCACATATTAACTATTCTGCACGGTCAGTTTATACAATCTAAGTAATTCATAATATCTAGCTCACAATGGGTTCGCCAATTATCATGTTGATCAAGTTGTTACTTGACCCTGATGTATCCAAAAAAGTCATTTTACAAATGGCATGGTCCCAAGTTAAAGCAATTGGAATAGGTAAAGTAATTGCCGCTTTATTGAGTGCTTTAACTGTTGGTGTGTCTTCATTTATTCGTGTACCACAAATCAGGAAATTATTAATCAATTCTGAACACGATAGAATTGCTGTTGCCAATGGTTTATCATTAACAAGTTTATCATTGGATACTTTAAACTCTTTAATTCATGTGACTTTCAACTCACAAAATAGAATTCCGTTTATTCAGTATGGCGAAAGCTTATTATTAGGTATTCAAAATGCCATTATCATCTTATTGGTTAAGTTTTACCGTGGACAAGAAACTGCAGGTGTTGGCAAATGGCAGGGATTAAATTGCGACGATAAATTTGCAGCTATAAGGGGAGCAGTCACCAAACCATTGGTCATCATGATTGCATCAGCCATCTTTTTCAATAAATTAGCTCCTTCAAGTTTGATTTCAGCATTGGAGATTTTAAACATTCCAATTAGTATAGTTGCTAAGTTCCCCCAAATTAAAACCAACTACGAGTTGAAAACAGCTAAACATTTGAGTGACACTGTCTTGAGAGCTAATGTCGTTGGATCATTAATTAGAGTTTACACCTCGTTTACTGACTACTCGACTAAGAAACAAAGAAACAAGAATACTGTGGATGAAACCATTTTATTAGCGGGCTATTCTACTTCTTTGATATTGAATTCTATTTTATTGGGTCAATCTATAGTGTACGATAAATTGGGAGAAAAGAAAGTAGAAGACGAAAAGAAAAACGAGTAGAAATATATAGGTGTAAAGTTTTTACTTCTTCAATAATATACAAGTAAGGTATTTTATGATATTGAGAAGCTTGATTCTGTGGGGTTTGGTCTTTAAATATGGCGCAAAAACATTCTATCCGCGAATTTGTGAGGGGAGACAGAAAAGCTGGTGGACCTTCACGGTGTTGAACACCAAAGGCCCTGGTGCGAATGATTCTTCATTACTCATACTACAACAACAAATGGACTAAAATTTTATTTCGAAACACTTTATCAAATAACATTCCACACCAGATCTACTTTTACACAAAGAAAAGTTTTCCTAATCCTCTGGTATACGTTGCAAATACTTGACAGATCATATAACGACATTTGGTCTTCTACTATATAAACAACATTTTACGCACTAAGTTTTTTTATTTGCTTACTTGATAAGATAAACTGGGGATTTTCCTTTTCTTTGAAAAATTTTCTTGCCAATATTTTTTTCTCTTTTGCATAGTTGATATCAAAATCAAAAAACCCACTAATCATCTAATGGTCCATCAAGCTGAATTTTTACCTTCTACAGGTAATTCTATATCATCCGTCTTACAAGGTGGATATAATCATCCATTGTCTAGGGAATGGCAACAGGAAAGACAATTGACCAAAAATATGTTCATTTTCCCATTGTTTATTACTGATTCACCAGATGAAGAAACTGCGATCCCCGCATTGCCAAACATCAAGCGTTTTGGTGTAAATAAATTGATTCCCTATGTGAAAAACTTGGTTGAAAAAGGGTTGAGAGCTGTGATATTGTTTGGAGTTCCATTGAAGCCAGGTGTCAAGGATGCATTGGGTACAGCTGCAGATGATCCTGAAGGACCAGTTATTACCGCGATCAAAAAATTACGTGAAAATTTCCCTGATTTATTTATCATGTGTGATGTTTGTCTTTGTGAATACACAGATCATGGACACTGTGGGATATTGAATGAAGATGGATCATTGATAAGAGAGGAATCAGTACAAAGAATTGCCGCAGTGGCGGTCAACTATGCAAAAGCAGGTGCAAACTCTGTTGCTCCTTCAGATATGATGGATGGACGTATCAAAGATATCAAGACCGGGTTAATGAATGCTGGTTTAGCCAACAAGTGTTTGGTCATGTCGTATGCGGCCAAATTCTCTGGCAACTTGTATGGACCATTTCGTGACGCTGCTGGAAGTGCACCAAGTCATGGAGATAGAAAAGCATACCAATTACCACCAGGAGGTGCTGGTTTGGCACGTCGTGCTTTGATGAGAGACATGAGTGAAGGTGCTGATGCAGTTATTGTGAAACCAAGTACCTTCTACTTGGATATTGTTAGTGATGCAGCCAAATTATGCCGTGATTATCCAATATGTGCATACCATGTTAGTGGAGAATATGCCATGTTGCATGCAGCAGCCGATAAAGGAGTTGTTGATTTAAAGGGAATTGCATTTGAAGCCCATCAAGGATTTTTACGAGCAGGGGCAAGATTAATTATTAGTTATTTCACCCCAGAGTTTTTAGAATGGTTGCAAGTATGAAAGGGCCTTCCTGATTTTGCAAGACAAGTCAATAAAAACGTTGAACTAGAAACTATGCAAACTTTTTGTCTATCAAAATTGTTATGTATATTTTATGTGTATGTAAATGCAAAAATTTATTATTAAGTGTATTATGACTCACATAGAATTATGTTGTTGGTTATATGGCAATCGGTTCATGTTTTGTTTCCTTTTGTGGTGTATGTTCTTCGATTTCATTACTTGGAGCCTCTGGCATAGGTTTGGTGTTCGGTACTTTAGGTAAATTGCTTTCTTCTTCTTCTTCTTCTGTGACCTGTTTGATTTTGCCATGTATTTCTTCTTGCAAAGTTTGAAACTCTTTGTCCACTTCGTCTTCTTCTGATCTATTCAATTGATCGACACCTCCTAATAACTCACTAACTTCGTCTACCTTTAATTTCTCGTCCTCTAATTGATCAATTAATGCATCAATTTTTTCGACTTGCATCTCATTATTTAATTTCTGCAATACCTTGTTACCCTGTTGTAATCCATACACAACATCTTTTTCAATCAACTTAAATTCAATTGTCCCAATCAACTTTTCCAAGTTGTTTAGTTGATCGAAGGTGGTACTGATTACCGATTCTTGTTGCTTCTTAGAGCGCAAATAAAATTTAGCCTTCTCGGGTTGTTTATTAAGTACGGCTTTCTTTGCCAATTCTGTTTGCTTTTCAATGATTGTGTTTAAACGTTTCTGATACTGTTTTAGTTTGTCTCGTTGCTGCTTCAACTGAAAGATAGCCCTGTCTTGTGCAGTTATTTTAGGAGTCGATGGTTGCTGTCCCATTGTCAATTTGAATGTATTAGATCTATATTGATTATGATAGCAAATTACAGTTCCTGATAACTCGTAGGTTTTTTTAAAAGTAGTAGAGTATCGCCGAGTGAAAGTTGTCAGGAAAAATATTGGACAATTGATAACCAATATTCAGTGTCGTGCATTTTTGTCATTAACTCAGCAATATACTAAAAAACTCTATATTTTTTGCAACTTGATCCCCCTCGAACATAAGCAAGACCACGACAATAGCATAATTCAAATAGAAAGAAGACTAGTTACTGGGATATGCAATAAATTTAAGTACTAAATAGTGGCAAAAGTACAGAATTAGAAGAAAAATATGTAAAGACTTAGTATTTGTAAACACAATTGCGAGAAATCACTATTAATATGTTCAGAAATGGCAGTATCAAAAAAGTGCCGACTTCAAACAACCCCAAGTTCAATCATCAATGTGTAACTAACATATTCGTCTTCTTTTGAAACTGTGTTTAAGAAGTCTTTGTGGTATTACTAATCCAACCAAAACAGAGAATCCAGCCTCTTAGTAATCAAGCCAAAAAGCAACCAAGGCGGCAAAAAAAAAACTCGCTTTCTAAGGCGGGCCACACTAAATAGATTGCTCATAGATTGTTTTTTTTTTTGACCTTCCCAAAATTGATAATTAGCACCAAATATTTAGTCACATAAATCTTGAATGACAAGATATGAAACTGTTGCCTAATCGTTAAGAACATGGAGAAGTAAAATATTGAGAATTATTCGACTATATTGAAGATGTTGTTTGGACTGAATTATAACTTCTAGACAATTTTTTTTATTAAGGGTATCGGAAATTACCCACAAAATGCAAACACCAAAAAAGAACAAAATTAACAATACATACAATAAAATGCGTGGAAAATAAAAAAACGGTTTTTGTGTTAGAAATAGCCATCGATAAACCTTCATGAATTATCATTAGTGAAAAAGCAACCGTAAAAATTAATTTAAAACTTTTTTTTTAAAAGAAAAACTCCAAAGCTTTCTTCTTTTTTCTTTTAATAGGATTCGACTAATAGCCTTTTCTTACTTATTTTGGTGCTACAGTATCTCTCACCTAACGTACAGACCTTTTACAGAATAGTTTTTCAGTAAATCATGTCTATGAACTTTTTTAATTCAAGCGAACCTGCAAGGGACCACAAACCGGACCAGGAAAAGGAAACAGTAATGACGACAGAACATTATGAATTTGAACGACCAGATGTCAAAGCTATACGAAATTTCAAATTCTTCAGGCTGGACGAAACAGAAACCAAAAAAGGACCAAACCTTCATATTTCGGATCTATCCCCTCTTGAATCACAATCTGTGCCCCCTTCAGCCTTAAGTTTAAATCATTCGATAATACCAGACCAATATGAACGACGTCAGGATACACCGGATCCTATACACACTCCTGAAATTTCATTAAGTGATTATTTATATGATCAGACATTGAGTCCCCAAGGTTTTGACAATAGCCGTGAAAATTTCAACATCCACAAAACAATCGCCAGTTTATTCGAAGATAACTCATCTGTTGTATCACAAGAATCTACTGATGACACCAAGACAACATTATCACTGGAAACATGTGATAGCTTTTCATTGAATAACGCATCATATTTGACCAACATTAACTTTGTGCAAAATCATTTACAATACCTTAGTCAAAATGTTTTGGGAAATCGCACTTCCAACAGCTTACCGCCATCATCATCATCACAGATAGACTTTGATGCCTCCAATTTGACACCCGATTCGATACCAGGGTACATTCTCAACAAGAAACTTGGCTCTGTTCATCAACTGACAGACCTGGTATACAACGCTATCAAGATTCCTCAAAACGAAGAATACAACTGTTGCACTAAAGCTTCTGCTAGTCAAAATCCAACAAATTTGAATTCTAAAGTGATAGTGAGGCTATCACCTAATATTTTTCAAAACTTGTCACTTTCGCGTTTTCTTAATGAGTGGTACATATTATCTGGGAAGCACAGTTCAAAAGAGCACCAAATATGGTCCAATGAGTCTCTCACAAATGAATACGTACAAGACAAAACAATTCCGACATTTGATAAAGAAAGTGCACGTTTTAGACCAACGTTGCCCATAAATATACCAGGTATCTTGTACCCGCAAGAGATAATAAACTTTTGTGTGAACAGCCATGATTATCCACTTGAACACCCATCACAGTCCACTGATCAAAAAAGATTTGCCATGGTGTACCAAGACAACGATTACAAGACATTCAAAGAACTCAGCATGTTCACTTTGCACGAGCTACAAACTAGACAGGGGTCGTATTCGTCCAACGAGTCACGACGAAAATCCAGCAGTGGCTTTAATATAGGTGTCAATGCAACCACCACTGAAGCTGGGTCTTTGGAATCTTTTAGTAATCTAATGCAGAATCACCATCTTGGTGCAACTTCAACCAACGGAGACCCATTTCACTCAAAACTAGCAAAGTTTGAGTATGGAGTTTCCAAATCCCCTATGAAGCTTATAGAGATTTTGACTGATATAATGAGAGTTGTCGAGACAATAAGTGTTATTCATGAACTAGGATTTGTTCACAATGGCCTAACTAGCAGCAATTTATTGAAGTCAGAGAAAAATGTCAGAGATATAAAAATAACAGGATGGGGGTTTGCATTCAGTTTTACTGAAAATTGCAGCCAGGGTTACAGAAATAAACACTTGGCACAAGTCCAAGATTTAATACCTTACATGGCACCAGAGGTGTTGGCTATTACAAATTCGGTTGTGGATTATCGGTCGGACTTTTACTCGTTAGGGGTAATAATGTATGAGTTAGTTTTGGGTATTTTGCCATTCAAAAATAGCAACCCCCAGAAATTGATCAGAATGCATACTTTTGAAAACCCAATAGCTCCCAGTGCTCTAGCACCAGGTTGGATTTCAGAGAAATTGAGTGGCGTTATTATGAAATTGTTAGAGAAGCACCCACATAACAGATACACCGACTGCCACTCATTGCTCCACGATTTAATTGAAGTTAAAAATATGTACATTAGCAAATTATTGGATTCAGGGGAAACAATCCCCAATAGTAACCTAAATTTAAGTGATCGCCAGTACTATTTGACTAAAGAAAATTTACTTCATCCCGAGAAAATGGGAATTACTCCTGTACTTGGGTTGAAAGAAAGTTTTATTGGAAGAAGAGATTTCTTGCAAAATGTTACTGAAGTTTACAATAACAGCAAAAATGGGATTGATTTACTTTTTATATCCGGTGAAAGCGGAAGAGGTAAAACGATAATATTACAAGATCTTCGAGCAGCAGCAGTTTTGAAACAAGACTTTTATTACTCATGGAAGTTTAGTTTTTTTGGAGCAGATACACATGTGTACCGGTTTCTTGTTGAAGGTGTTCAAAAGATTATTACCCAGATTCTAAATTCTTCAGAAGAAATTCAAAATACATGGAGAGATGTGATTTTGACACACATTCCTATAGATCTAAGCATATTATTTTATTTGATTCCTGAGCTAAAAGTACTATTGGGGAAAAAATACACTTCCATTTACAAACATAAAATTGGAATGGGGATGCTAAAGAGAAGTTTCAAAGAAGACCAAACACTGAGACTAGAGATTAAATTGAGACAAATACTAAAAGAATTTTTCAAACTTGTAGCGAAACAAGGCTTGTCTATTTTTTTAGATGATGTACAGTGGTGTTCAGAAGAGTCCTGGAGGTTATTATGTGATGTATTAGATTTTGATTCATCTGGAGAGGTGCGAGAGAGCTATAACATCAAAATAGTTGTGTGCTATGCTTTGAATGCAGACCATTTAGAGAATGTTAATATCGAGCATAAAAAGATTTCTTTTTGCCGATATGCCAAACAAAGCCACTTAAATTTGCGTGAGTTTAGTATACCTCATATCCCACTTGAAGACGCTATTGAATTTTTGTGTGAACCTTACACGAGACTGCACGATCATGAATGTAACAGTAAAAAGTCTGATGTAATTGCCAATTTAAACTGCACAAATGAATATCCTCAGAACACTTGCAAAGTCATCCCCAGTATAATCCAAGAGTTGTATCAATCATCAGAAGGGAATGTTTTGCTTTTGATATTCCTAACAAGAATGACAAAGCTATCTGGCAAAGTTCCCTTTCAACGATTTTCGGTCAAAAATTCATATCTATATGATCACCTACTGAATAGTAACTATGGAACTACAAGAAAAGAGATTCTTACAAATTATTTGAATATGGGAACTAACTCAGACACAAGAGCCTTGCTTAAAGTTGCAGCGTTAATCTCCAATGGATCGGGATTCTTTTTTTCAGATTTAATTGTAGCCACCGACTTGCCCATGGCTGAAGCGTTTCAGTTGTTACAAATATGTATTCATTCCAGAATAATTGTTCCTACTAGCACATATTATAAAATACCTATGGATTTAATAGCCTCTGACCAGACTCCATTTGATTTAACAGATGATAATATTTGGAAACTAGCCACTTTATGCAGCTACAAGTTCTATCATGATTCTATTTGTACTCATATAATCAAAGAATTAAACGCCAGTGGCGAATTCAAAGAACTTTCTCGGTTATGTGGGTTGAGATTTTACAATACAATTACAAAAGAACGTTTATTAAATATTGGTGGCTATCTTCAAATGGCTACTCACTTTAGAAACTCATACGAGGTGGCAGGTCCCGAAGAAAATGAAAAGTATGTTGAAGTTTTGGTCCAGGCAGGACGATATGCCATATCGACATATAATATGAAGTTGTCTCAATGGTTTTTCAATGTTGTTGGCGAATTGGTATATAATCTTGATTCGAAAACTCAGTTAAAATCCGTGTTAACAATAGCCGAGAATCATTTTAATTCTCGTGAATTTGAACAATGCCTAAGTGTGGTTGAAAATGCACAGAGGAAATTTGGTTTTGACAGGTTGATATTTTCCATTCAAATAGTCCGTTGCAAAATTGAATTAGGTGATTATGACGAAGCACATCGAATTGCAATTGAATGTCTTAAGGAATTAGGTGTTCCATTAGATGACGATGACGAATATACAAGTGAAAACCTGCTTGAGACGTGTTTGGGAAAAATTCCGCTCTCTGTTGCTGACATTAGAGGTATTTTGAAGATTAAAAGATGCAAGAATTCAAGAACATTGCTAATGTATCAGTTAATTTCAGAGCTAATTGTACTATTCAAGCTTCAAGGTAAAGACAAAGTGAGAAGGTTTCTCACAGCTTATGCGATGAGTCAAATTCATACTCAAGGGTCTTCTCCTTATTGTGCAGTAATTCTTATAGACTTTGCACAATCATTTGTCAACGAAACCACAACTTCAGGAATGCTTAAAGCAAAAGAACTCAGTATTGTCATGTTGTCATTGATTAATAGAGCACCAGAAATATCTTTATCATATGTTCAGTCTATTTATGAATATTATTTCAGTTGTCATGCTGTATTTTTTGAATCAATTGAAAAAATGCTGGATCTTATACATCCAGGTAACGCTAGTTCCCATTGCACAAGACTGTCTTATTATTCATCTTTTCATTTGATAGTTAATGTTTCCAAGATTTTCTTTTCATGTATGAATGGAGAAAGTTTCAAAATGTTCTCAACATTCAAGTGTAAATCCTATTTAACAGGGGATCCCCAAATGCCTGAAATGGACAATTTTTTATACGATAGTGAAATGTTACTTGCTGGACATTCAGAATTGAATGAATTTATGAGAAAATATCAGTCATTCAACCAAACTTCCGTTGGTAAATTTTGCTACTATTTAATTGTACTACTTGTAATGTCACGTGAACACAGATTTGACGAGGCTGCCGATTTGGTTTTGAAAGTTTTGGAAGACTTACTGGAAAAATTGCCTGTATCTTTTTTGCATCATCAATATTACTTAATATGTGGTAAAGTGTTTGCTTATCACCAGACCAAAACCCCAGAAAGTGAGGAACAAGTGGAACGTATTTTGGCTCGTCAATTTGAAAGATATGAATTGTGGGCACTGACGAATAAGCCGACCCTTCTACCACGGTACTTGTTGTTGAGTACCTACAAACAGATTAGAGAAAACCATGTTGACAAGTTAGAAATACTAGATTCATTTGAGGAGGCGTTACAGACGGCCCATAAATTTCATAATGTATATGATATGTGCTGGATCAATTTGGAATGTGCAAGATGGTTAATTAGCATAAACCAAAAAAGGCACAGAATCTCAAGAATGGTTAAACAAGGTCTTAAAATTTTGAGAAGCTTGGAATTAAATAATCATTTAAGATTAGCTGAATTTGAATTTGATGAATACATTGAGGACGAAGATCACAGAAATAAATGGGCAGGGTTAACTAATAATCCAACATTGGATACTGTTACTACCTGGCAACAACAGAACATGCCCGATAAGGTATCTCCATGCAATGACAAGCAGTTGGTCCACGGAAAACAATTTGGCAAAAAAGAGTTTGATAGCCATTTGCTCAGATTGCACTTTGATGGCCAATATACAGGCCTAGATTTGAATTCAGCTATTCGTGAATGTCTAGCAATATCCGAAGCTTTAGACGAAAATTCCATTCTCACAAAGTTGATGGCATCTGCCATCAAGTATTCAGGTGCCACATATGGGGTAATTGTCACGAAGAAAAACCAGGAGACACCTTTTCTTAGAACAATTGGCTCGCAGCACAATATTCACACATTAAACAACATGCCAATTTCCGACGACATTTGTCCTGCTCAGTTGATTCGTCATGTATTGCATACAGGAGAAACGGTGAACAAAGCTCATGATCACATAG
This sequence comes from Candida albicans SC5314, assembly GCF_000182965.3. Taxonomy (NCBI): domain Eukaryota; kingdom Fungi; phylum Ascomycota; class Pichiomycetes; order Serinales; family Debaryomycetaceae; genus Candida; species Candida albicans. The sequence continues at coordinate 689,617 of NC_032090.1, forward strand.
GATTTGCTAACAAGTTTGAGAATGAATACTTTCAAACAACAGATAAAAAGTATTCAGTTGTGTGTTTGCCATTAAAGAGTCTGCTTGGATTATTTGGTGCACTTTATCTAGAAGGTAGTGATGGTGATTTTGGACATGAAGATTTGTTCAATGAAAGGAAATGTGATTTGTTACAACTTTTTTGCACACAAGCAGCTGTGGCTTTGGGTAAGGAGCGTTTGCTTTTGCAAATGGAACTAGCAAAAATGGCAGCAGAAGACGCCACTGATGAAAAAGCCAGTTTTTTGGCAAACATGTCACATGAAATACGAACCCCATTCAATTCGTTATTGTCATTTGCTATTTTTTTGTTAGATACCAAATTGGATTCTACTCAAAGAGAATATGTCGAGGCAATTCAGAGCTCCGCAATGATAACGTTGAATATTATTGATGGGATACTTGCGTTTTCCAAAATTGAGCATGGATCCTTTACATTAGAAAATGCCCCCTTTTCTTTGAATGATTGTATCGAGACTGCTATTCAAGTAAGTGGGGAAACAATTTTGAATGACCAGATTGAGTTGGTGTTTTGTAACAATTGTCCAGAGATTGAATTTGTGGTTGGTGATCTAACGAGGTTCAGACAAATTGTGATCAATTTGGTGGGTAATGCTATTAAGTTTACAACCAAAGGTCATGTTTTGATTTCTTGTGATAGCCGAAAAATTACGGACGACAGATTTGAGATCAATGTGTCAGTTGAGGATTCAGGAATTGGAATTTCCAAAAAATCTCAAAATAAAGTGTTTGGAGCATTTTCTCAAGTAGATGGTTCCGCAAGACGAGAATATGGTGGCTCTGGATTAGGTTTAGCTATATCAAAGAAATTGACTGAACTAATGGGTGGCACAATTAGATTTGAAAGTGAGGAAGGGATTGGCACAACGTTTTATGTTAGCGTCATTATGGACGCAAAAGAATACTCATCCCCGCCATTTAGTTTAAATAAAAAATGTTTGATTTACAGCCAGCATTGTCTTACTGCCAAGTCAATTTCAAATATGCTTAATTATTTTGGATCAACAGTTAAAGTCACTAATCAGAAGTCTGAGTTTTCAACTTCCGTGCAAGCCAACGACATCATTTTTGTTGATCGCGGAATGGAACCTGATGTTAGTTGCAAAACCAAAGTCATTCCCATCGACCCAAAACCTTTCAAAAGAAACAAACTCATTAGTATTCTCAAAGAACAACCAAGTTTGCCCACCAAAGTGTTTGGAAACAACAAATCTAATTTATCAAAACAATACCCTCTAAGAATATTATTAGCAGAAGACAATCTTTTGAACTATAAAGTATGTTTGAAGCATTTGGATAAATTGGGGTACAAGGCAGATCATGCCAAAGATGGAGTAGTAGTTTTGGATAAATGTAAAGAACTACTAGAAAAAGACGAAAAATATGATGTCATATTGATGGATATTCAAATGCCTCGTAAGGACGGTATTACAGCTACAAGGGATTTGAAAACATTGTTTCACACACAAAAAAAGGAAAGTTGGTTACCCGTGATCGTAGCATTGACAGCTAATGTTGCTGGAGACGACAAAAAGAGGTGTCTAGAAGAGGGAATGTTTGATTTTATAACCAAACCCATTTTACCAGATGAACTTAGACGTATTTTAACAAAAGTAGGGGAAACAGTGAATATGTAAAATGTGTATTTAATAATAAGATCTATACCATATATTTAATCAAACTTAATAATGTAAAGTTAATAGTAATAGTAATACATATTTCACTTTTAAATTTATTTCTATAATTGCTAGCTTGTATTTTTGAAGATTAAGCTCCGTTGGCGGAATCCAAGTTGTTTTGCTCCACTTGCAGGTCTGGTTGTTCGGAACCCTCAGTTTCATTTGCCACACCAACAGTTTGATGAAAGTCTAAAATTTCACTGTACATCATAACTCTCCAAGTATCCACTGGCAAGTCTGCGTCATTAAAACTCCAATCGAATTTACTCTCACAAACAGGCTCATCGGTTGGATCATGGTATGCCTCCATATAAGGATGGGTCAAACCTTCAACAGCACTGATTCTTTTCTTAGGGTCAAAAACCAACAATTTAGCCAATAAATCAATAGCCTCCGGTTCAACGTGAGTACAGGAAGCAAATCTTTCACTAAATGGGATAGGGTCTCTATGTGGTAATGATTGGACAAATCTTAAAGTGTTTTCGGAACAAATAGTATCGATCACATCAGCAGGAGGTGAGCCCAATAATTCTGTTATAATGGAGAATTGATGCACGTGATCTTTCCCGGGGAATAGTGGTTTCCCTTCAATCATTTCCGCTAAGATACAACCCACAGACCACAAGTCGACTTCAGTGTCGTATTTTTGCCAAGTTAACATGATTTCTGGTGCTCGATAATATCTGGTTGACACGTAACCCGTCATTTGTGGATCTTGAAGTCTTGCAAGACCAAAGTCACAGATTTTCAAGTCACAGTTTTCATTGATCAAGATGTTGGATGGTTTCAAATCACGATGAATAACACCGGCAGAATGAATGTATTTTAAACCTCTCATTATTTGGTATGTGAAATATTGAATAAATTGTTTCTCCAAAGGTCTTGAGTTCAATAACCTATGCAAATCAGTACCTTGCAATTCATTGACAAAGTAAATATCCTCCAAAGGAGATATGAAAATATCATCCAAGGTAATCAAATTCTCATGTTTCAAATGTTTCAATAACTTTAATTCTCTGTAGGTTCTTTTTGCCAATACTGAGGTCAGAAAAGGTTTCATGACTTTTTTCACTGCAACATTTTGACCAGTTAATCTATCAACGGCTGAGCACACCAAACCAAATGCTCCCATTCCCACGGGATTTAGCTCAGTGTATCTATTGGTGATTTCAAAAACAGTCCCAAATATCTGGGTTCTTGTAAATTCTCCATCTGCAGACATTTTCTTATATGCTTTATCTTTGTAAAAATTTTCTTTCTATAACTTGTTTAAAATGTTGTTGTTATTATTCCACGGTGTATGTTTTCAAAGACGACTTGAATCTTGATTGAATCAGTTTAAATGTATACTCGGAGTTTTTTTTCTAAAGAAATATTATTAAGCTACTCTCATAAATATACTCTAGATGATACGATGTGATTTCTAGAGAACGTTTTTAAATCTAAGACTCGAAGAATCTGAAATTAACAATAATGTTCGTTAAAACTATTTTTTGTGAGTTTTGTTTGTGAACATAAGCAAGGCAAAAAAAAAAAAAGAAAGGAAAATTCATTAACAAATAAAAGCAAACATGGTTAAAGAAGGAGAGAGAAAAAGAAGTGGACACTTTAACGGAAATGTCGTGCGTCAGATACAACAAATTTCTTGGTGTTGGGAAATTGATGTTTAGTGCCAACTATTGTGATAACACCAACACTACCTGTGAATATAAACTTCCGAAAAAAAAACAAAACAAGTCAATACTTAAACTTGATGTCATTATCGAAACTGATTGGAAAGGTTTAGCAAATGTGAAAACAGTTTATAGAAAAACAGTAGTGTTACTAGCTGAGGTGGAAGTTTCTCTCCAGATTGAACCATTTGTAGTCGCGGTAGCATTGTTGCGTGTTCAAAGTCTGTTCTCGGCTCGTTTTATTTTCATATTTTATTTTCTTCATTTTTGTACTTTCAATACAACGACACCACACACAGCCATTACCAACACTTTTATGCCAGGATTAGTATCATCATCATTAAATAGCCCATATATCAAAGTTCTCAATGAGAAACTCTCCATATCGTTGCAATATTTAAATAGTCAAGAATCGAATCAAACATGTGTGTTGACTTTTATCAACACTGCAGACAAAGATGTCAATATCAATCCCACAAAACAAGCAAGTAGTGGCAGTTGGTTGAGTGGCTTGTTTGGGTTGAATCCATCATTGGATGAATTTTTAAGCAAGTTGAATGTTGACACAGATGCCCCGGTCGATTTATTCCTTGGGTATATACAATTGTTTGGATATGTTGTCTTGAATTACAAATTTGAAATAGACACAACATCTTTGGAGGTAAATAAGAACCCACAATGGTGGAATAACACAGAATATTTGAACCAATACTTAGAAATTAACGAGAGCAAGGATGATAGGATAGATGAGCATTTGAAATTAGATACAGTGCCATTTATAGAGAAGAATTGCTCTGAAAAGTTGACAATTGGAGGGAAACTAGGAGGGGTGCAAGATTTAGTGGTCAATAACGATAAAATTCTTATAGATAACAGATATCTATTGCATGATTTAATTGGTAATTTTAACTCAAACTCGTTGTCAAAGGAAGTTCAATTGCTTCCGCTACATGATCTAACCGAAGCAATTGTGCCCTTCTATACCACTCCTCAATCATTGTTATTTACAGATTTATCCATCCCGAAGAATTCTTCTCGCAGCTTTTGCTTGAAGGTCCCGATTAAAGATGATTTGCCTCCTAGTTATAACACTTGTCTGACAGGTTCGGCATGCGATCAAGGATTAATAAGTATCCGGTACTCATTGATAGTAAGTCTAATTGAAGAAAAGTTTTCCAATAAAACCAAATCAGTATACTTTCCGTTGAAAATGAATCCAAAAAGGTATGGCGGAGTACATACGTATTTGCAAAAAAGGTATTTTGATAGCCCTATAAGGTTAGATAAGGACTGGCAAGTGGAAATAATAACAGACAAGCAAAAAACAACACATCAAGAAAAGGACATATCTGAAAAGGGGTCTTTTTTGCAAGATATTTCAACATTAATCGATTCAGATTTGTACAACATGCCTAAGGTGTCAACCATGGAAAGAAGAAAGAGCAGTGTAAACGGCATGTCTGATGAAATCAATTCTGACGGCTACATTTCGCAGCTACCTGACCATTTGAAGACACAATTTCGTTTACGTGTGAACAATCAAGAACTATGCACTATTGGGTTATCGAAAGCTTATTATCATCCGGGTGAAGATTTGAATTATGTTATTAACATAAATCCCAATGCAGACAACACAACAAAAGTAATCGGACTTACTACTTATTTAGAGGCACACGAAGTGTACCGTTTACTAGAAAATGGGAAAAAGATTCACAAATATAAGGTTACAGGTAATGTCAAACTAAACACACTTGCTCCTTCGATTATCAATGGACAGCTTTTGGAATCCTCGTCGTGTTTGCTAAATAATTATCTCAACATTCCAAAGTTTGTTACACCACAATTTCAGAGTAGAAGTTTTCTTAATTTGGAGTATCATCTTGTTTTCCAATTTAATTTGAGTGAAGGAGATTTACATAAACAAAAGGCAAACGAGGAAAATGATATGACGCCATTCGCTAAATGTGATATTTACAAGACTGAAACAATAGCTAGTTCGTACAAGTTCACGATCCCTGTATACATTTTACCATAAAAACAATGAAATGAAAAACGTTTGTTGGCAATTACCGAATGTACACATTATTGTATTTAAAAAAGAAAATCTAAACTTGAATCTAGTTCACGAGTAGATATAATTAAGCATCAAAGACTACCAAAGGAGCTAGATCGAAAAGGGGAAGTTCACAGACTTTGCAATTATCTCCGTCTTGATACCTTATAAATTAGGTGTTGTTCCCTTCCTATTTTGGTTGTTGGTTGTTTAGATCCCTATGTCGTGCATATAATAAAATTTCCTGATTAGGTTAATGATTTTGGAGGACAAAAAGAAAGAAGAAATTTTTTTAAGTTTTGTTTTCATTCTTTCGCAGCTTTTTTTTTTACCCACCACAGTTCAATAATGACACAGTTCAATTCACTTACCTTACTTGTTAGTTGGGTTGTTTTTCTTTTTTGGGCAAAATATTTGTTTTTATGAAGAATTACCATAATACAAACTCAGCTATTATAAATACATAAGAGTTTCACTAATTACTTGTAACTTTCTTTTTTTTTTTTCTCTAACTATTTTTCTTGTTTTCATACCCCTGGAAGAACAAATTTAAGAGTTTAATTCAAATATTTGAAAACTTTAGAACTTATCAGGTATCCATTTCACGAACAGACTGTTACACTTCCATTCGCTTCTAAATTTAAATACTCAATATGAAGTTCTCAACTGTTTTCACAGCTATCTTTGCATTGGGCACTGCTGTGCTGGCACAGCAAGTTGTCACACCAGCATCTGATCCTTTAGCCTTGGAATTATCACAAAGAAATTTAGATAAACTTTACGAATTACAAGAAAGAGATTTGTTTTCTATTGTTGAAGGGTTATTCAGTAGTATCAATTACACGAGTATTTTGGACTCCATTGACTATGAATCAATTGCTGGATGGACAAACAATTTGTTAGTTGAAAATAATAATATAGAATACTTGGATAACATCTTGAACTTTTTAGGTGACACTGATTTGGTCCCATTTGCTGTCAGTTATCTTTTGAGCAACAACGAAACAAGAAATATTGTTGGTGAAGTTGTAATCGAAGCTTTACCACTTATCAAAGATATCGATCCAACCCCAATTTTTGTTGCATTGAAGAATTCGGGATTGGCATATGTCTTGGTTGCTGACTTGATTAAGAATCCAAACACTGTTCCATTTGTTAAACAAGTTGTCGTTGATTTGTTGGATGAAGGTTCCTTTGGCTTGGGTGATTTGTTTGGCGGATCTTCTGAAGCTACAACTACTGCTGTTGCCATTGACTCATTAGCTACCATCAATACAAACATTGATTTAACTGTTGCTGCCGCACCAACAACCAAAGCTCAATCTATTGGAAGTATCGACACCGCTTCATTGGCTGTACTTTTCTCTGAAGCTAGAACTGCAAATGGAAATGGTGCCACAAAAGTTGCTAATACTGTTGCTGTTACTGCCCAAGTTACCGCCCAAGTAACCAATGTTGGTACTACTGCCAAAGCTACCAAGGCTGTTGCCACAGGTGAAATAAACTACAGTGGTATTACTGGTCCAGCCTACGAATCCTTGCCACCAACTCAATTCGGTTCTGTCCCTACTTCCATCAATTACTCTGCTTTGTCTCAAATCTCTGGTGCTTTAAGAAAAAGAGAATATAATGATGCTGTTGAAGCCGCTTTAAGAGATATACAAAAAAGAGAAGAAGGAATTGATGACGTGGAAATTGCCTTGAGAAAAATGAAGAGAGACAACATTGAAGATTTGTTAACCACCATTTTTGCATCTGTTGCTAGATCCAATTTATTAAACACAACTATTCAATATTTGGTAACTGATCAACGTTTTGAAAGCACCGTTGTCGAACTTTTACAGGGTGTATTCGAAAATATCGGATCCACTTTAACTGGTATCTTGGACACTGATTGGTCTGCCTTACAACCTTTAGTTAGCTCATTGTTGAATTCTGGTTTATTGACTGACTTTATTAGCAGAGCTTTTAACGATGATGAATTAAAAGCTGTACTTTGGAATGACATTACCCTGATCTTTAAAAGAGACATGGCCTTCAGAGATGAAATTGTCAAACGTTCTAACGGTACCATTACATCCTTGCCAGTTTCAGATTTTATTACTGGTGTTGCAACTGAAACTTCGGCTTTAGATGGTGCTGATGGCACTCTTTCATCGTTAGACGTTACTGCATTCATCAACACTGTTTCACATTCCTTTATAACTTCCAATGCTTCCAGCAGTGCTGTCATTACTATTCAATCTGATAATGCCGGTTCCTCTTATGGTCCTGGTTTTTACTCAACAATTTTTGCTGTTTTTGGCTTGTTTGCAATGATGATTTAAGATTCAAAACCGTATGCTATTCGAAACAACCATGGCAGCAAGAATAAAATGTGGGCTCATTTCGTAATTATTCCTTTTCATTTCCTCGTTACACACATATATATACCTGTTTTTCGTTATTTAGTTATTTAGAAAATTTTAATCTAATGTATATTGTTTATTTAGAACTAGCTGGCGAGTTTGAATCAGTGCCATCAAAAATGTGGAAATTGTATTTCTCATTGACACAAAAGTATGTAATTTCTGTAATGAGAGCAAATTTCAGTTTTTCCGAGAATCAGCTAGAACAATTACCACTGAAAAGTAGAACCATGGCACAAGTATATCAGTGTCACCACAGATGTACACCACCACCCCCCATATTAAATTTCTAAGTTATTTACGGATACAAAGAAGTGCATTTAGATTGCAGATGCTGCCCTAATTTATGGGTATTATAGAGTTCCTCATCAAATATGTTTGCTGTTTCTTTTCTTCGGCAATTCTTCTATTTTATTGTTTTTCCACTACTTTCTATCTCTTCCCCCCTTTTGGTTTTTTCCATACATTGGATCATCACATAAAGAAAAGTTAAAATACCAAGTGGCTATAGTAGCAACCAAAAACTTTTTTTTTTTCGTTTCACCCTTTCCTTTTTTTTTTCTTCTTTCTTTGATTCTGGTGGTTTTATCTCTGGTTTTCTTATTGTAATTCAGCATCACACACATACCATGACGGGGAAGAAATCAACTTTAAGTATGCTGTTGGAAAACTCTCAACAATTGGATGACAATGAAAACGTGTTGTACTCTATGTCAGATGAAGATGAAGATTATCAACACCATTTCCATCAAGACAGCGATGAGGACGAATTGCCAAAATCTTTCAACTCAGCACATTTTTCAGTTTCTGAAGACAGGTTTATGAAGGATCATGATTTGAAAGTGAAGGCTTTTGAAGCATTGCACAATAGTGGCAGCAATAACAACAATCATAATCAAGTCCAAACATTTTCACCTGTGTCACCTAAACTAACTTCAGTTAAACGTAGATCATCTATTATTGACATGCCACAAAGATTAAACAATTTCAATCCAGCAATCCCCCAAAATAAGTTTGGTCAGAATTTTGCTACAGACCCCAATGCCTTGCCAGACGAATACCCTTCGGATGAGCTAATTGAATTCTACCAAAATGTGAAAAAATGTTTAGATTTTAGACAGAAATATCTAGATTTATCGTTACAAACACCAGAACTGCTTAATCCTAAAAACCAACCAGATTGGAATATCTATCCACCACCTCCAAAACCTACATATAAATCCAAGAATCGATTCAACCAATTACCTAGAGAATCCGACAATGATGAAGAAGAGGAATTTGACTTTAGCAAGTGTGAAATTCCACATATTAGCGATAGTCCTTATTATTTTGCCCTTGATGACGAAGATGTATACCAAGTGCATGACAAAAAGACAGATAAAAAATTGGTCAAGATTCCCAATTTACATGACTACTACTCGGACTTGAATACCATTTCGAAAATATCTTCTGATGGTCCTTCCAAATCTTTTGCATACAAGAGATTGCAATATTTGGAGGCCAAATGGAACATGTATTACTTGTTAAACGAGTTTGAAGAAACAAAGCAATCCAAACGTAACCCACACAGGGACTTTTACAATGTACGTAAGGTTGATACACATATCCATCACTCTGCTTGTATGAACCAGAAGCATTTGTTACGTTTCATTAAATACAAGTTGAAAACAGAACCAGATAAGCAAGTTATTTTCAGAGATGGGAAGATTTTGACATTGGCAGAAGTATTTAAATCGTTGAATTTAACAGCGTACGATTTATCAATTGACACCTTGGATATGCATGCCCACACCGATACCTTCCATAGATTTGATAAATTCAATTTAAAGTATAACCCAATTGGTGAATCCAGATTGAGAGAAATATTTTTGAAGACAGACAATTTTGTTGATGGGAAATATTTGGCGGAAATAACCCAGCAGGTTATGGAAGATTTGGAAAGCTCTAAATACCAGATGAATGAGTTGAGAATTTCCATTTATGGTAGATCTATCCACGAGTGGGATAAATTAGCCGCTTGGGTGATTGATAACAAATTATTCAGTCATAATGTTAGATGGTTAATACAAGTGCCAAGATTGTATGACATTTATAAGAAGAATGGCAATGTTAGATCTTTTCTCGATATTATGAAAAATGTTTTCGAGCCATTGTTTGAGGTCTCACTCAATCCAAGATCACACCCAAAGCTATACGTCTTTTTGCAAAGAGTAGTTGGTTTTGACTCTGTTGATGACGAATCCAAATCTGAAAAGCCAATACAATCACGCAAGTACCCTCCAGCAAGTGAATGGAACTCGATTTCTAACCCGCCTTATTCCTATTATTTATACTATCTTTATGCAAATATTGCTAGCTTGAACAATTTGAGATTGAAAAATAACATGAACACATTTGTGTTGAGACCACATTGTGGAGAAGCTGGTGATCCAGAACATTTAATCAGTGCATTTTTGACTTCATACGGTATTTCGCACGGTATTTTATTGAGAAAGGTGCCATTCATTCAATACTTGTATTACTTAGACCAAATTGGATTGGCCATGTCACCACTTTCTAACAATGCTTTATTTTTGACATATGATAAAAATCCTTTCTACAACTTCTTTAAAAAAGGTTTGAATGTATCTTTGTCGACAGATGACCCATTACAGTTTTCATACACAAAAGAACCATTGATAGAAGAGTATTCGGTTGCAGCACAAATTTACAAGTTATCTGGTGTCGACATGTGTGAATTAGCCAGAAACTCGTGTTTACAGAGTGGATGGGAGGCAAATATTAAAAAACATTGGTTAGGTAAAAACTATATGAAAGGTGGTGTCGAAGGAAATGATATTGAGAAGACTAATGTTCCTGATATTAGAGTAGCATTTAGAGAAGATGCCTTACAATCAGAGAAGAATTTGGTGAAATATTATAATGGGTTGCACAGAAAACTGCTGGATGCAAATTCTGCGACGTAAGAGCATAAGGATCGCTATGCGCATAAAAAAAAATGTTTATGCCCAGACTCTTGCTGTACCACATACAGAAATAGACAATCATAGCGCAATTACTAGTTCCACTATTGATAAATTGATATCGGTTGTTATTATAAAATTGAATACGCTTGCTTTATGAGAAAAATATCTCTCTATTTGTATGTTTTTTCTTTATTTGGAAAATTTTCAAAACTATTTCTTTTTACCTCGTTTTTAGAATCTGCAATTGAATAAAAGTATAATGACCATGGAAACCAAAATTATTCAGCTAAAAGAATCTTCCCTGTCACTTTCCAAAGTAGACCTTAATGCAGTCATGACAATTGCTGGTAGCGACTCTTCTGGAGGCGCTGGGATTGAAGCTGATTTGAAAACATTTAGTGCGTTTGGTGTTTATGGATTGACATGTATAACAGCTTTGACTGCTCAGAATACAACAGGTGTTCGAAGATTTGATAAAACTGGACAGAAATTGGCAAAGGAAATCTTGGCTGCTAATTTAGAGGATATGTTGTATGCATATACACCAGATACTGCACCCTTGAAGGTAATCAAGACAGGAATGCTCACAAACGAAGCAATTGCCGAATTAATTGATCAAATGCCCAAAATAAACGAATATAAAGTGAAGTTGATTGTCGATCCTGTCATGATTAGCACTTCGGGGTCTAAACTATCAGACGATAATGGCATGAAATTATGTGTTGATAAATTGATGAATCAGGCGTTTTTGGTAACACCTAATTTTCCAGAAGCTATGGCATTGTATGAGTTGACTGATGGGACTGAAAGAAAAATAACCATAAATTCAATGAATGACTTTATCGAGTTTGTAATATCACTACAAAAGTCTTTAGGATGCAAAAATATACTCGTTAAAGGTGGGCATATACCATTTACTAAAAATAATAAACCTGTAACAAATTATAACCACAGTAATGCCCAGATTAGAGACATATTATATGAAAGCGAGCTGGAGAGAGTTACGGTTTTTCAATCTGCGTATATTGATTCCAACGATAATCATGGTAGTGGGTGTACTTTAGCTTCGGCTATTTCTGCTAATGTTGCCAAGGGTTTGCTGTTGGAAGATTCAATTTTAATATCAATCGATTTCATCCATCGAGGAATGATCAGTCTGGCAAATAAGTTAGGATTCGGTAATAGCCCATTAAACCATACAGTGACTCCTGCCCATGTTGCTAGTTCTGTTATCAAAACATCCAACAGTATGCCGACAACATTTTTGAACCAGTCCGGTGAATTCTTGGATTATCTTATTAATCATCCAGATGTGAACAATAATTGGAAAAACTACACCGAACACAAATTTGTCAAAGATCTAGCTGAAAACAATCTTCCATTTAATAAGTTTTTGTATTTTCTTAAGCAGGATTACCATTATCTTGTAAACTATGCTCAAGTACACGGTCTTGCTGCTTCATTGGCTCCAACATATCAACAAACACACGCACAAGCAACAATTATTGCGGAAATTGTGGAAGAAATAGAACGACATAAACAGAAACTTGCAACCACATACAATATCGACTATGAAACTGACATAGATTTGGACTTAGAATTATCACCTGGTCCAGCTTGTATGGCGTATTGCAATTACTTACTTGAAGTTGGTAAGAGAGAGGACTTTTTGGGTGTCAAAGTTGCTCTTGCTCCTTGTTTGCATGGGTATGCCGAAGCTGCTGTTATGGGTCAAAAAATACGTAAACGTCTGCAAAATGATGGAGTCGTCGACAATGAACAAGCTGCAGTGTATCAATCATGGTTAGACGATTACACGTCAGATTGGTATACTCATGCGGAATCAGAAGGAAGGAAGGCCTTACAGCTGTTGGTTAAATCAATGCCTCCAAATGATAAAAGAATCGAAGAATTAGTTCGAATCTTTAATAGAGTAACCTTATTGGAAATAGACTTTTGGGATGAAGTGTTGAACATATGAGCTAAGTTGTAGAAATTGTGTATAATGTGAATAGGAGTATCATAATTATGTTTGTGTCACGTTTATCCTTCGTTTCCCGAACCAAATTATTGTTTCTTTGGTGTGCTTCGCCCAATTTCTTTTTTCTCTGTTTGCTCAATTTAATTTTTCTTTCGTACTGGACGACTGATCTTCATTTTTCTCGTTGACTTTCATTTTTCTTTGATTCCGCCAACAATTAATTTACCTTAAACTTTTGTGTGTTCGATATACTTGTTTGCCAATCTATCGTAATTAATCAGCATTGAGTGATGTATAACCCGTATCAACAGCAACAACAAGGTATGGGGTACAATCCCCAACAACAGACTGGATATGGCTACAATAATTACCAAATGCCTCAGCAACCCCAATTCAACCAACAACCAATGTATCCTCAGGCAACTGGATTTGTTCCCCAACAACCTAATTTGTATGGATCAAATTTTCAGACCAGTGGTGGTAGTGGTATGGCACCACAGCAAACTGGATTTTCACAACAGCAAACCATGCAACCACAGCAAACGGGCTACATTCAAACACAGCCTACAGGATTCGGTGGAACTGCACCAATTGTAACAGAAAATAGCGAGTTGAAAATTCCAAGTATCAGATTATCGTTTATATCTGCAGAAGATCAAAAGAAATTTGAACATTTGTTCAGAACTGCAGTTCCGAAGGGTGAGCAATCCATCAGTGGTGATTCAGCCAGTGGCATTTTATTGAGATCTGGGTTATCTGCGGTGACTTTAGCCGAAATTTGGAATTTGTCTGATATAGATAAAACCGGGTCCTTATTATTTCCTGAATTTGCTTTGAGTTTGCATTTATGTAGCATGGCTAAAAGAGGCGAACCATTGCCAGGTATACTTCCAGAAAAGTGGTTAAATGAAGTGAGAAGTTTTGTTGATCAAATCAACTTTACTGTTCCAGATGATCCATCGAAAATTTTAGCCAACACGCCATTTGCAAATTTTGCTCCTAAAAAGGAGTCTGATTGGTTGGCCCCTCAATCGACTGGATATTTGCAAAACCAACTGGCTCCACCAATGACATCATTTCAACCTCAAGTCACTGGTTTTGGTGGACAGGGATTGGTTTCGCAGGCAACAGGTGGAGTGCCAATGCCTTCAACTACATTTGGAAATGCCGCGGGATTGACTGCTCAAAGGACAGGTGGTGGTACGTTGATTCCTTTACAACCACAACAGACTGCTGGTTTGATTCCAGCTCAAAAAACCGGGCCTTTGAATCCTCAAACCACTGGGTTTAACCAACAAAGTTTACAACAACAAAGGACTGGTGGATTACCTCAACAACTTACTGGCTATCAAGGCCCACCCCAGGGCCAGGGCCAGCAGCTACAACAACAAAGAACTGGTGGCTTCCCGCAAGTTCAATCTCAACCTACCGGCGGCTTTGTGCCACAAACATCTTTTCAGCAGCCTCAACTCGTTTCCCAGAGAACGGGTCCAATGCAGGCCCAACCAACTGGCTCATTGCAAGCACAGCCCACCGGTAGACCTGGTGAATGGGGATTTGTTTCTATGCCAACAGGTGGCATTCCTGGTTTAAATGCAATGCAACAGCATTTTTTACCAAACAACCAATTGCCAACATCCAATTTGCATAGTGCTATGGACAACAAATTGAAAGAGAATGTAACTTGGGCAATTACTAAACAAGAAAAGCAAATATATGATGGTCTATTCCAAGCCTGGGACAACCAAAAGAAGGGATATGTTGATTCAAACGTAGCATTGAATGTGTTTACAAAATCAGGTTTAAGTAGATCTGACTTGGAAAGTATTTGGACGTTAGTAGATACAGATGATACTGGGAAATTGAACAAAAATCAATTTGCTGTTGCGATGCACCTTATCTATAGAAGATTGAATGGCTATGATATACCATTGAGACTACCTCCTGAGTTGATTCCTCCAGCTGACAGAACATTGAAAGACACCATGGATTCATTGAAAAATTCATTAAAAGGGGGTGTTAATAATAAGCCTACAAAGCCACCTAAACCACAATCCAAGCCAGACGGTACTAGATTCAAAAATGATGATAACAATTTTGGATATGTTTCTAATGTTCGTCATAGAAGGAAAAGTACATCTGATGAGTCGCACAAATCAAGTGTGAAGTCTTCATCCGACTACGATTTATCTATTGAGGATATGAAAAAGTTGATTCATGAGAAACGAATCTTGTTAGATGCTTTAGATACTGAGGATCAAGCTAATAATTATTCGAGATCAAGTTCCTCGATGCACGAAAAACAAATTATTGAAAACTTGAAGAAGGAAATCATGGCAGTGCAAACCAAGTTGGACGAAAGAGGGAATGATGGTCCTTCATCTGACGAACGTAACAAGCTATTGGCTACGTTGGACCACTTGACAAGGGATGTAGTCCCTAGGTTGATATCTGATATACACAAAGTTAACCAAGAAATCTCCAGGAAAAAAGCAGAAGTGTTCAAATTAGAATTGTTGAAGAAAAACCCATCGTGGAATCCAGAAGATGATGAGCTGCAAATTCAAGGAACTGGTCCAAATGGAGAAGTGACAGATTACGATAGAATCAAATATCAATCTCGTCAAAAGTTAAAGCAAAGAATGGCTGCATTAACTGGTAAATCAACTGGAGGGAACTCTGATTTGGATTTGGAATTGAAGCAAGCTACAGAAAAGGCGCAAGATGAAGCATCTCGTCAATCAGAGATGATTCAAGATATTGCTGCCGGTATCAAAACAATGGAAGATGAATGTGCCGCTAAATTGAGCTCGTCCGTTACGGAGGATGTTGGACATGAAAAATGGGAACAAGGAAAGGGTATTTCTTCTGAAGTAGCCAAGTTTGTGAAAGAGTTAGAAGCGTTTTCCAAAGAACAAAGACGTAATATTGCTAAATCCCAAAAACAAGAACAAACACGAGAACCATTGGCTAAGCAACAAACTAACGCTTCTTTAGTGTCGGATTCTGGAGCCGCAAAATCAGCTTATGCTACTCCTGAAGAAAGGGCTGCTTATATTAAACAGCAGGCTGAGAAAAGAATGAATGAAAGGTTGGCTAAGCTTGGTATTACTAGGAAAAGCAAGTCGACTGAACAGAAACCACCTGTTGAGTCTAAATCGGTCAGCAATCATTCTCCTGTTCCAGATAGTGAAGTTAAACTGGTCACAAGAAACGCCAATGAAGTTGAGGTACAAAAACCAAAACCTGATTCTCAACCAGTTTCCAAGAACCGAGAACCCGCTGAACAACCAAATTCAAAGGCTGATACTAACAGTGTTGGTTCTCAAAATGTTGTCTCAAATACAAATGATGATACTTCTGGTGATGATGATGATGAGGAGTACAAAGCTATTTTGAAACAAAAGCAGGAAATGGAAGCTCGTGAAAGGGAAAGAAAATTGCGGAAACAAAAGGCAAAGGAGGAAAGATTGGCAAAAATTAAAAAAGAAATGGAGGAAATGAAGAAACGAGAGATGGAAGAAAGCCAAGATGAAGAGGAAGAGGAGGCAAAGCAAGTTACAAGTGTTCATGTTCTGAGAGCCCAAAGTAGTAATGCTAATTCCAACGTGATTCCGCAGCAAGAAACTGCAACTGAAAATGTGAATACGGTATCGCAACCAACATCTACCGACACAGCAAAGCAGTCTTATCATCCTCATGAGAGTAATCCTTTCTCGAAAATGAATAACAATACATCTCAAAACCTGACAGTAACCAATACAGGCACTAATCCTTTCTTCAAATCAACGAGTCAAGAAACCAAGATTGATCCACACAAAGCCGAAGCTCAAAGAGCCTCTCAGCGTGGTGTTGCTAGTAGTGGTGGATGGAGCGATTCCGAGGAGGAAGAATCAGAGGAAGAATCGCCAAACAGAGCCGGTGCAGCAAAATTAGCTAGTTTGTTATTTGGTGGTATGCCCCAACCACCAACAACTTCAAGCTCAAGTTTGAATAATGATGCAGAAAAGGTTTCAGAACAGGAGCATGAAAACGCAAAACAAGTGGCTTCTACTCCTTTGTCAAATGATGATAATGGAAAAACAGATTCAGGTCCTTCGGGTTTTGCTGGCGAGAACGAACTGTCTTTCAGTCAGGCCCCACCAATACCAGTTGACGCACCACCTGCTCCAAACTCTATTCCGCCTCCACCGCCCCCTCCTCCACAATTTTCGAATGAAGCACCACCTGTGCCAGATTCTATTCCACCTCCACCACCTCCTCCTTCTGTACCAAGTACTGTACCTGCATTACCAGATTCAATGCCACCGCCACCACCTCCACCTCCACCTCCTGCTGCCCCAAATAACACTTCATCATCTCAACAGGCTTCAGGTGCACCAAATATTGGTGCATTGTTAGGTCAAATCACTGGTGGCGCTTCGTTGAGAAAAGTGGAGACAAAAGTTTCCTCTGGTGCTACAGTTGGAAGAGTTTTGTAAAAAGAATGCAAATAGAAATATACGCATACTAATCAGCATCATTTTGTTTTCAAATAATTTGGCTATTATTAAACTATATACATATATCTTTAAATACAAAATGTTTATTCAGTTAAAAAAAAATCTGCCTATTTAGGTTTTTGTTTCTTAAAAATGTTAATTGTCATCCTTATCTTCTTTAAAATAGTCTTCTTCCTTTTCAATAACCGTCCCTTCACTGTGGTTTGGAACAACGTAAATTTTGTGATCTTTTACTTCTACTTTGACAGTTTCATTCTCTTGAACTTGTCCCTTGATCAAACGCATAGCCAATGGATCTAACAATTTCTTTCTCAATACTCTATTAAGTGGACGAGCACCATAAGTTGGATCATAGCCCATGTCGCACAACAATGTTTTTGCTTCATCAGTTAATTGTAATATAATACGTTTGTCGACCAAACGATCACCGATTTCTCTCAAACGGATGTCTAAAATTTCTTTCAAAGCTGTCTTTGACAATCTGTTAAAGACCACGATATCATCAATACGGTTCAAAAATTCTGGAGCATAATGGTGTCTCAAATTTTCTAAAACTTGCAGTTTGACTTCGCTGTTGATATGACCATCCTCATAGGTGTTTTTATCAGCAAGCAAAATCTCTTGGCCAATGTTGGATGTCATTACAATAATTGTATTCTTGAAATCAATCTTTTTACCATGAGAATCTGTTAACGAACCTTCATCCAATACTTGTAATAATAATTTGGAAAGATCTGGGTGTGCTTTCTCAAACTCATCAAATAAGACTACCGAATATGGTTTTCTTCTAACAGCTTCAGTCAACTCACCACTTTCTTCGTATCCCACGTACCCAGGAGGAGAACCTATCAATCTCGAAATGGTATGCTTTTCTTGGAACTCAGACATATCGAATCTAACCACAGCGTTCTTATCGTTAAACAAGAATTGTGCTAATGATTTCCCCCCTTCCGTTTTTCCTGTACCAGTAGGACCCAAAAACATAAAGGATGCAATTGGACGATTCTCACTGGTCAAACCTGCACGTTGCAATCTGACTGCATCGGAGACTGCATCAATGGCTTCGTCCTGCCCAACAACTGATTGGCGTAAAAGTATATTCATATCTAACAACTTGTCCTTCTCACCTTTCAACAAATTGTTCACAGGGATCCCCGTCATCTTTGATATAACACCGGCAATATCCTCGGACGTCACAGAGTCATGCAAAAGATTCGATGATTTGGCAGCAAGTTCATTTTTGCTCAACTCTTGGATCTTGTCTTGTAATTCAGGAATACTAGCATACTGGATTCTGGAAGCCCTGGCGTAATCTCCTTCTCTTGTAGCCTGTTCCAACTCGTATTTTGCTTTCTCTAACTCAGACTTTGCGTTTTTCACTGCATCGATTGCACGCTTTTCTGACTCCCATTGGTCTGTTAATTCCTTCAACTCACTTTTCTTCACCTCCAATTCCTTTTCCAATTTGTGTTTTCTATCAATAGAAAGTTGATCCTCTTCTTTCCGCAAAGATTCTAATTCAATTTCAATAGTCATTATTTGACGGTCCAAAGTTGCAATTGCATCTGGTCGAGATTCATGTTGCAACCGCAATGTTGAACTTGCTTCATCAACTAAATCAATGGCTTTATCTGGCAAAAATCTGTCTGTTATATATCTATTGGAATATAATGCAGCAGTGACTAATGCTGAGTCCATGATACGAACCCCATGGTGAACTTCATAACGTTCCTTTAAACCTCGCAAAATTGATATGGTATCTTCAACAGTAGGTTCATTCACAGTGACAGGAGAAAATCTTCTGGCTAAAGCAGCATCTTTTTCCACATATTTTCTATACTCTTCGATGGTAGTTGCTCCACACATCGACAATTTACCTCTTGCCAAGGCAGGCTTCAACAAATTTGAAGCGTCGATTGATCCCTCGGCTTTACCTAAACCCATCAATAAATGGAACTCATCAATAAACAAGATAACCTTGCCATTCTTTTCCTCGACTTCTTTCAATATTGATTTGAGTTTACTTTCGAAATCCCCACGATACTTAGCTCCACTAATGATACCAGCCAAATCTAAAGTAATAATTTGTTTGTCTTTCATTGAATCGGGAACTTCACCACGAATAATTCTTTGTGCCAAACCCTCCATTACTGCAGTTTTACCAGTACCGGCATTACCAATCAAGACGGGATTATTCTTTGTTCGACGTGATAATATTTGAATGGTACGGCGGATTTCGTGATCTCTCCCAATAACTGGATCCAACTTGCCTTCTTTGGCCAACTGGGTCAAATCAGAACCAAACTTCTCTAACGCTGGTCGATTGTCACCCTGTTCGGTCTGTTGCATTTGAAGTTTCCTGGGAAATGACAGGTGGAAATTTCTAACTTGTGAAAAGCATGGTGAAGGTATGTTGTGAATGGTAAATACATTAAGTTTAGCTAATTCATTTGCATAATACTGGTTGGGTCTGTATCTAGCAGTTGTTATTGGCATACTTTTAGCTAGATTCAAGTAGCTTGTGGCAGAAGTTTGTTTTAATAATTTACCTTTTGGTATTCTAGATGATAACATTGTTTGAAAAAGTTGTCGTGTAGTTAATCTCTAAAACGGAATTTAAGTGCAATATAATATTTAGAGTGAAAGTATGTATACTTTTGGAAAAAAAAAAGATTAACAGTATGTGTGGTTAAGACCAGGTTTATATATTATGTGTTTGATATCTGGAAAATAATGAAGAAAGATGGCAAATATGAGGATTTGCTATTGGGATTGAATTAATAGTAAGGGATGAATTAACAACTATGGAGAAGTCATGCCTCCTCCCATACGCTTTCTCCGGAATCGCGGAATCGAAAATTGTAGAACCTTCTACGAAAATTCTCGAAGAAAAAAAATTTTGGGCCCGCGCTACCAATTTTCTTCTAAAGTTTGTAGCCTGAGTTTGAAGGGAGAAGGGGATGGGGTTTGATTCTTGCGGTCTCGACAAAGCACTCTGATTGGTGAAAAACAAAAAGCTATACAAATAATTCTATACTTTGCTTCAGGACCTATAATGATGAAAGTTGTTTACATTTCTATTGAAAGAATGGAGCCTAAACTAAACGCATTGAAAGTGAGCATATATGTATCTTAAACCCCGCTGCAATAGTTGATCATAAAAAGTGTAAAGCGTAAACCCACTGTAATGAACTTGCAATTAATTTAAACTTGATTAATAGCTACTGTTTTGCTAGCCTTCCTTTCGGTCGTTCCAATAATCCCCAGCTTCAAATCCAGGATGTGGTTGAAAAGCAGGTGGCAAATCCATATGATCACCTGAGCCATGCCTATTATTGCTAGACCCCAAGTGCATGTCGTTTTCCTCCACAGTAGAACCTACCAAGTGGGTCGATGATACTCTTTGATGATGTGAAATTTCTTCTTCTTCTTCTTCATCCTCATCGTCGTCCCAAATTTCATAATCATCCACATACTCATCGTCGTACTCGACATCGTCATCTTCTGTGTGTAAAGCTAAAGCTTGCAGTTGACTAGAAGAGGCAGCTGAATCTGTATCAAGATTTTGTAGATGTAAATTATTATGCTGTTGTAGTATCTGGTCATTGTTTCGTTGCATGGTATTAACTTGTTGTGTTTGATTCTGTAATTGGCTGTTTGAATTTCTCTGACTGGGATCATTATTTGACGAGCTATTGCTAAACGTTGAGAATTCTTTAAGTTCATTTATATCATTGTTGGATAATATTTCGGACTCGGTAGTCACTCTTTTAGGTCTGTTCATAATCCAATTCTGGAACTTGGCCATTGGCTTCCGCGTACCACTCCGGCCATGAAAACCGCCTGAGTCACTGGATGACCCATTTTTTGTAAAAGTTTTTTCACCTTTTCTAGTATTGTTCCCTCGAAGCAGTTGGATGCTTAAAACATCGTCAATGCTGATTCTTCTACCTAGAACACCCATTAACTCAATTCTTTTCTCAATTACCCAGATATTAAAGATCCATTCCCAAACTGTTGTTATCAATATGGCCTCAATTAAATATGGTATTAAAACCATCCATGTTCGTACTAGCCAATTATCTTCAAATAAGCTGATGTGTAGAATGCCCAAAATAATGTGCAAAATGAGAAGAAACCAATTAAAAATGGCTAATGGTAATAATTTCTTGCAATAGCATATCTTGCGAGGATTTTTTACAACTGTTGTGTAATACAACAAGTTACCGGCAAACCAGAGTACCAAAATCAATTTCATAACACTCCTAACAACCTTCCATCGAAGATACAAGCCTGAAATATTTTCCATGTGAATTCTCCCCTCTGTATTATATTCCACTTGATAGTAGATGAAACAACCAGAAAATGCTGCCATCAAAACACCGGTAACAATTGCAATAATGCGCTTATATTTTTGCTTTGCTAGTTTCTGTATTATTTGGAACCACGATAGCAATAGGAGCACTTGGAAAATGATTATCAACACACGATACTCCACATTATTGTATAGAATAGTATGTAGTTCCACAATATCCAAGACATCTTCGTAATACTGTTTCTCAGATGCTCGCGTAAGCTTGTTCAAAAAGAATGTCGTAATTATAGCATAAAAAACTGTTGCTAGTTGAGTTAAAAGCGGTTTCCGCTTGTATTTCGGAGATAAATATAGCAATAAGGATAGCATCCACATGGAAACACAAGACCCCGATAGCACAAATAGTAATGCTACGTATGTATCACCGTTGTCACGCTTGTTGTATGGAGAATAATCAAAGGCTAAGTATTTGGGATCGGAAGTGATATTATTGTACAGTAACATATCTTCCACTGAGCAATTAGTAATGTAATACGCCGGTAGAATAGCAGTCAGTTGATTCACCCATGTTTTATTGAAATAGTCCAAGAGAGATATGACCCCAGTATTTAGGTGGTATATAGAACAGCCCATCTGTTCTTCGTTTTATAGTTGTTATCGCCAGAAAAATGCCAAACTGTTTATGCAGTTAGTTTTTTCAAGCCCGTGTTTCTGCCAATAAAGACTGATCTGGAAAAATGGGAGCAATAAGTTAAATATGTGGTTCGCTTACCGGGGTTGTGAAATAGTTGGTATTATTACTTTTTCGATCTGCTGTCCTAACAAAACCCGATATAAATTAAAATCAAGTGTTTCGATCTTTCTGTATAAATACGATATTATCTTACTTTCAGTGGTCGTGCGAACAAGAAAATTTTCAAAAAAATAATATCAGACAATTCGTTTCTGGAAGTCAGTCACAGCCATTAAAAATAGCGTCTCGTCATGACCAGTACTTGCTTTTTTGAAGCTAAGTATTGCTGACGCTGAAGTCTCTCTTTCTATGTGTACTCTTTTACTAATGTTTAACGTATATTTGGCTTAGAGAGATCTTTGGCTAAACAGTTAAGTATATACTCCTAGTGATTGATGATCTCTTTGTCGTTCAATTGTACAGACGAACTATTTTTCCAAGTAGTAATAAGATTTAAAAAGAATATACAATACCTAGTAGACTGTCAAATATATAAACATGAACTGGCGTAACTCTACTCGTACTGCCAGAAAGTAAAGATCATTGGCGTGTCTCTTATATGCAAAACGGAAGTAAAGAAACTAGTGGGAAGAAGAAAAAATTTTGCATACATAATATCTAATCACATACTCACCACTATCAATACCATAAAGTATTATCACAGTGTTTGCTTTCCACGATGTCTCATAACCAGTACCAACAGTCATATACTGAGCGGCTGGACAATGGTGCCAATACAGCAATTAATGGCAACGAATTGAGTGAAAACTTACATGCATTAAATTTGGATCAACCACAATCATTAAGTGCACAACAACAACAACAACATTCTTCCAAAAAGAAGTCAAGGCGTCCTGTAAGAGCTTTTCATACCGAGTTCAATAGTCCAATCCCGACAACTAGCTCTACTCCTGCTTTTCCGTCATCACCTATTGTTGCAGGATATCCTCAAAACTATGCTTCAGTTTATGGCTCGCCCGTAGTGAATTCAACTGGCCAGTTTCAACAATCTCCTCTTGTGTCACAAGCACAAGATCACCACCATCTGCAATTTGCAACAGCTTCTAATTCAACTGAACTTGACCAAACAGTTTTACAGGATTCTAGGAATTTCCATCAAAATCACGACTTATCTTTGCAAGAACATAGACTCGATTCACAACGAGAATACAACACTCCTGATGCTCAGGGAACCTATAAGTCATTTCAAACATTTACAGATACAGTGCCTCCTGAGGCAGGAACACAATTCCATGCAATAGATCAAGGGAACGCCCTGTCTAAATTCATGAGATCAACAATGTATTATGTCCCCGAGTCAGAACAATTAAGACTGGCAACAAAATTACCAATGTCGATTACTGTAAGACCATTTGCCCCCTTATTACTGACAGAAGAAAAAGTTCAAACCGTCGACTTTAGTATGAATGATCCAAACAATACCCCAGAAGATCCATTAAGCATTGGCCCTATCAGATGTCATCGTTGTCGGGCTTACGTCAACCCTTCCATGCAATTCACACATAATCAAAGGTTTGTTTGTAATATATGTCAGTTTGCTAATAATGTTGTTCCTTCAGAATACGCTTCGATTTTGGATGGGCGTGGGTATAGAGTCGATAAATTTGTTCGACCAGAATTGCATAAAGGGGTGTATGATATTGTGGTGCCTAAAGAGTATAACTTTGGCGGACCAGAAAAGGATTCAAACCCATTACATATTGTTTATTTGATTGATATTACTGAAAACAGCATGAAGCAGAACTTGCCTATTTTGATTACAGATGCTATCCGTGCTACTTTATTTAGCTACAATAACTCTAGTGAAGATGCTACCAATGGATGCAATCATGATCGGTCATACAAGACAAAAGTGGCTATTATAGCATTTGATAAACGAATTCATTTCTTTAACTTGTCTTCATCATTGGAAACAACTCAGATTTCTGTATCTCCCGATTTGGAAGACCCCTTTGTTCCATTCAGTGAAGGGTTGTTTGTGGACCCTGAAGAGAGTAGATTTGTCATCGAAGATGCATTGAACTATATTGAGAACTTGGCTTCACAGGATAGAGTTTCTGATTCGGAACCATGTTTTTCTGCTGCTTGTCGTACAGCAAGTATGTGTTTAGATTTGTTTGGCGGTGGGAAAATTATTTCGTTATTAAGTAATTTGCCATCTTGGGGGCCTGGCGGGTTGAAATATAAAGATAACAAAACTATTGGGAGAACAGCTGCTCCTGAAGTTGAGAAAAAATTGTTCTCGGCTGATAACGAATATTACAAACTCTTGGCAAGAGAATTTATTGAAAAAAGTGTTGGTCTTGATGTTCATGTGGTGTCACATACACCTGTCGATCTTTCTAATGTTGGCTGGTTAGCGTCTGTCACAGGTGGAGAAATCACTCGTTGGGCCAATTTTGATTTTGAAAGAGATGGTAGAGCCTTGACTGCCAAGATCTATAATTCTGTGAAAAACATCAGTGGTTATCAAGGTCAATTGAAATTGCGGTGTTCTAACGGATTGCAAGTTACACAATACTATGGGACTTCGTCATCTATTAGTGACACTAGTATAGTTGGAAATATTCAAGACCCTGTAATCCCGGTATTAAGCGAGGACCTGACATTTACGATTTTGCTTGAATATGACGGAAAATTAAGTCCTAAATTGGATTGTCATTTTCAGGCTGCCCTTTTGTACACTGATCCAAACGGTGTAAGAAAAGTAAGAGTGATAAACTTGGTACTAGCTGTGAGCAAGAGTTTAGAAGATGTATTCCATTTTACTGATGAAAATGCAGTTGTGACAACAATTGTGAGAGATACACTATCTTTTGTTGGTCAACAATCATTGCTTGAATTACGTGAATCGATCAACAACAAATTGGTAGATATTTTTACTCATTATCGTGCGATGAATGAGTTTGGGCATAATCGTGCCAAAACTTTATCAAATAAAATGTTGTTCCCTGATTCTTTGAAGCATTTGCCATTGTACATGTTGTCGTTCCTTAAAAGCACAGTAATGCGTGCGTCTGCCGGTTTAACTGCAGATGCTCGAATGGCAGACATGTATCAAATGTTAACAATGCCTATCGAAAGATTGATGTATCATCTATATCCAGCATTGGTAGAGTTGCATTCTTTGCAGCCAGAAGATGGTATTCTTGATGAGACTACTGGATTTGCAAAATTACCATTGTACAAGGATTTGACTATTAGAAATTTGGATCGTGGTATTTACATTCTTTGTAATGGTGAGCGTGTTTATCTTTGGATTGATCCTGACACGAATCCAATGCTTTTGAAAGATTTATTTGGAAGTGATGTTGATGATATTAAGAACATAAACCCAATGATGGATGAGTTGCCAGAATTGTCTACTGAAATCTCTCAGCAAACTCGTTGCGTTGTTAAATACTTTCAGCAACAGATTAATGGGGTTTCTTATCCAAACTATACTGGTGTTTACATAATTCGCAAAACCATTGATCCCGCTGAATTTTTATTCAAAGAGTTGTTGATGGAGGACGAGCTAGGAAATGCTGTAAAGACTGTCAACGGGCCAAGTTTCGCTGAATATTTAACAAGTCTACATAAGGCTATTCGTGTCAAAATAGATAGTGATAAGTCGTCGCAAAGCATTAGACAATTGGTTTCAAATGTCGAACATGGCAATGAAACCTTAGCGCAAAGATATATACACTTTTAAAAAAAAATAAACACTAAAAGTATTAGAAATAATAAATAAAGAAATAAAACAGAAACCATGGCACACTAAATCTATTTAAACTGACAAGTTTTGATTACCTCCATTATTACTTCTCGTTCTTCTTCCCCTCCGGATCGAAGTATATCTCGGCAACAATCTTTCAATTTTGTATTTGAAGCTAAAGTGGAGAAATTCGTTTTAGAATGATTTCCAGCAGCAATTGCTAAATTTAATAGCACGTATTCCATTGGTAAAATCAAACTTTTTTCACTCAATTGAGTCGAAAAAATGTCCGTTATTATGTCAATGAAAGTATTGAATTTATTGTCGTCAGACACAATCTGTGCTGCTAGTGGATCAATATCTGTAGAATGCAACAAGAAAATAGCAATGGTTGCCTGTAAACTCACTTCCCCTGATTGAAGCAATTGCATCGATAAGCCGAATCGCTTTCTGGCAGCTTCGGCATCCCAGTTAAAGAATTTCACTAAAAGAGGAACTTCTGTGCTCAAGTTTGCTATCAATTCCCAAGTTGCTTTTCGAATTTTCGAATCTTCTGAAATAATAAAGTTATCTAAATACGAATCAAATAGTTGTGTAACCATGTAATGCTTAAGCTCTGGTTTGGCTGTGGCTGCTATATTGGTTAATGCTAGTAAGCATTCAAAATGATCCAATAATGACATGTCGTGAAGATAAGAATCGGTATCACCTCCCTGATATTGGGATATATCTGGACCCAACAATTCCTTTAGAAATGGTATAGCAACTCGTGAATCGTACTTGGAAAACGCAGTTTGAGGATCAACAACAATCAACATTCTTGCCAACGACCTATTAGCGTAAGTACGACACTGTTGAACTATTTCGTCTTGTGGTTTAGGAAGGACTCTTATTAAGTTTCCGTGGCGTTTCATTTCACTGAAATTAATTAAATAATTTAACACTATAGTCAATGCACCTTGTTTGACCAATTCGATTCGGACCTGTTTCCTTTGATCTGATGACAAGTGGTATATAATTTTGATTACTTCAGAAAGTGAATTATTTGAACCTGATTTATAAGACTTTAACGAGGCTATAGTGGATACAATTTTGTTATCGTTAAGTAGTTCTCGGTTAAATAAAGTAATGCCTTCTTGGTTTTCTTGTTCGTTATTGGATCCATATTTAGGACTTGCTGCTGTTTTTAAACGATTTCTAGTGTTTGAATTTGATTCTTTGTCATTGGTATCTCTTGTTTTTGTCAAATTTGAGAAAATTGACAACACTCCATATTGAAATGACGTATTAATATTGGTGGAATCTGTTGATGTCTCTTTGAGCTTTGCAAGAAATAGTTTGATTAAGTTTACATCCATTCTAATTAATTCTCTGACCTTCCAGTACAATGACAAATACATCAACCCCTCTACGGAGTATTCCACGTATTCATCTAAAACTTTGGCATGCTTGAAATAATTTATCAAAATTTCAGCTAAGTGTATAACACTTATCTCAGAATCCTTCTTTTCAACTTCGAGTAATTTCAATAGTTTACTGATAGTTACACTTGAAACAACTTGGATTTTGCTATTACTGATTTTACACCCCTGTGTTAGGAACTTGAGAAAGTTGGAAACAGTGTAATTTCGACAATTCTCAATAATGCATGAGGCTGTAATCAATTTCAAAGTAGGCAAAGCTAAAGGAATGTCCTCACCCTTGATAATGCTGTTTATGCGTTGCAACAAGTGGTTTCTTGTTTTGTCATCCTGGTAAATGGTGGCACATATTTCGGGGATAATAGGGAAACACATGGTTTGAACAGATACAAAATTAACAAAGCTGCCGTAACTGAGTTCGTTTTCATCCATAATTATTTCTAGATACTCTGATATTACGTTTAATGTTTTCGTTTTTTGTAGTTGCAAGTTCTGTATAACCAACACCAAAACTCCACGGTGAACATCTTCATTTTGTCCGTCCACAAATGTTAAAAATAGGTTTAGATGCTCTGGATTTGTGACTTCAGAATGAGTTACCAAAGAGCTATATACCTGTAAGTAGAATGGCAAATTAACACGTGACTTCATGATCCATCTTAAGCTGGAATACAACTTTTGCATTATCTCTTCAGATTCGCTATTAATACCTAAAATATTGGTAATTATAATAGCCGCTTGGTCATTCATAATTTCAAGGCGTTTAATAAATTGGTCAGGATACTCCATTAATAATTGATATAAAATCTTTGAATATGGGGGATTACGAGAAATCTTTACTATTTGATCAATGAGCTCGTGACCGTGAGACTCTTCCAACTCTTGGTCACAAAAGAACCTGAATAATGAATCCTTGGTAGTTGTGTCTTCAATATTCTCATCCTCGATTCTTTGTTTAAATATATCCTGTGACATTGAAAAGATATACTATAATGATGGAAAAAGGTGGTGGGTGATTGACGTAGCACAGACAATAACGAAAAAAAAAAAGAGTTACTTTAAAGTAAAAAAAAAATGTTTGGCCAAAAGAAGTGTTCCAACAAACCACAACAAGGTACAATTTTAGCAAATTCAAACCAAGTCAACATGGATACATCAACTGTACTTGAGAAATACACACAGGATTTATCTAATCTACCACTTGAAGTGAGGCATTTATTAGAGGAAATCAAAAGCAAAGATGTACAAGTCTCAGAAGCAAGGAAACGATACCAAACTCGTGACCATCAACTTCATAAATTTATACGAACAAATGGGACACTAACTAAACATCCAAAGGAAGACCAGTTGTATTCCAAGATCGAAGAAGATATGAAGCTTGTGCAGAAACTACAGAAAGAGAAAATTCTATTGGCTAACACTGCATTGTTTTTGATATCGAAACATCTATATCATTTTGAGACAGACATTGCCAAGCTAGAAAGAGATGAATTGTTGCCTCCTTTAGAACACCCCATCGAGCTAACTGAAGTATCTAAAGACGAATACGCAAAATCACTTAATGGCTTTTCTGATAGTGCCTCTGCCACACCAACGCCTAGGAATGGATCATCGGCAACTCCAGTGGCAGAAACAGTGAAAAAGATCCAAAAGAAGAAACTTAGTGTTAAAGGGGCGTCCTCTTCTCTGGCTCAGTCATCCTCTGCTTCAAGACAGGTGAAGCGACTCCGGTCAGAAGAGATAGAGGATCCTCTACCGTATGAGGGAGGATCATTGGCGTTCAATGGAAATGTAGCAATGAGCATAAATAGTGCAGCAGATGCAAATGGTCCAAACGGCGAAGATGCTGATAATAATCTATATTGTTTTTGTCAACGTGTTTCATTTGGTGAAATGATTGGTTGTGATAATGAAGACTGTAAGTATGAATGGTTTCATTGGAGTTGTGTTGGGATCACATCACCTCCTAAAGATGACGAAATTTGGTATTGTCCTGATTGTGCTTCAAAGATGGAGAAAAGAAAAAAGAAACGGAAGAACTGAGTGTATAGTATGTAACTTATTGTTTAATGTCATGATTAACTTTTTCCAGAGCTTTAAATTGTATTGTCGTATTTCGAGAATGATTCTTGTACCACGACAAGTTCGAAAAATAGCGATTTGTTGGTCGAGAAATCGCGAAGTTTAAAAATAAATGGTGATGTATTTTGTGATGCGCGCAAAAAAAAAACTTTTTGTTTTCTTTGATCCCCTAATAATTTCTATTGTGTGGTGATTATCTTTGTTCATGAAACACCTAAAAATAAAAACAAAAAAACAAAAGCCAAAAAAATACAGACTCAACAGCCCCCTTTTTTTCACCAGTAAAACTTTGTCCCACCAACATTTCATTCGTTTATTTAAACTTACTACTACCAGTCATGAGAGGTATCATTTTATTGAGTTTTGTTCTCACATCATGTTTAGCGGCAGACGCTGTCCCCGCTGCCGCTGATGCTGCTGCTGTGACAACCACCACTCCAGCAGGTGCTGCTGCTGCTGCTGCAACTACTGCCACCACAGCTAAAGCCAATACCGCTGCCACTACAAATACTGCTGCCGCTGCTGCTGCTGCTGCTGACACTTTGACTACTAAAGGAACTACTACAGGTACAGCAAAGACAACTGGAGTTACTACAGGTACAGCTAAAACTACTGCGACAACTGCCGTCACTTCAGATACTGCTGTGGCAGCAAATCCTGCTACTATGAACCCCTCCGAGTTGTCAATATATTCATTGACAGTTACTATGAACCAGGCACAATTACAAAACTTTTTGGCCACCCACTCAAGTGGTGCTGCTACTGCAGGTGCTACTGGAACATCTGTCGCATCTGGTGCATCTGGTGCAAGCTTGGAAGATTCCACTACTACTACTGCTGCTGCTGCTGCCGGGGGTAATGGTGCTGCTACTATCGATGATACCACTAAAGGTCTTACATTTGTCACCTCTAGAACTTTGAAACCAAGTAGTAGTGCAACCTCGCAAGGTTCCGCTCAAGCACTGGGTTCTGGTTCTAATGCTAGTCAAGCTAATGCCGCAGGTGTATATTCAACTAACTCTGTTCTTGTATTCGTTTCTATTTGCATAGGTTTTATTGGCGGTTCTTTGGGTATATAAGGTTAAATACACGTTACAATTAGATATATTTTACGAAAACGATTAGACCCTGTGGGGCATGTGTTCAATATTCTAGAATAGCTATTTATTACTAATGTCCAATCAATATGATGTAGTAATGAATTCTGGATGCTTAAATATTACGTTCTTGGTGTTTTTAAAATGAGACAGAAGTTTTATCTGCATCAGAAAGTGTACCAATTAATATATTTTGTTGTATATGTTCAAAATCGTAGATTGTATAGTATATTTTGCTTCAACTAGATATGAGTGAGTGGGAATGTTTCCATTTTTGTAAATCATCGACTTTTTTTTTTGGCCAACCCTTTAATGTTTTTTCTAATACAATTACAACCATCAAAAACTTACATTCAAATAATGCTAAGACCAATAAGGTGGAACCCCCGTATGGTGGGTATTAGACTGTTTTCTATTACCCGCTTGAATTTCAACACAAACAACAACACCAGAGCATCCCCTTCAAGTTCTTCTTTGTTTGCATATATTCATGATTACAATACATTACTTGAAAAAGTCAAATCAACAATAACGTCCAATTCTTCTGAATCAGATATATTGGAAGCAATGAATGGAATCAAAAATTTACAGAATAATTATCCTATTCAAGATCAAATTAATGATACTTCAAAATTAACAAAACAATCAATTTCTATTATCAATACAATATTCAAAAACGACGATGACAGGAAATTCTCATCCAAATTATTACATGACATATTGATATTGAATTTACCTAGTTCTTTAAATATCAAGGTTATCAAACATTATTATAAATCCAATCCCACTGATGTTATCAGTAAAGAAGTGGCGTTGATCCCATTAAGAAATGCAATTTTCAATGCTGAATTCATGAAAGCAATCAAATTGACTGACTTAACTGTCGGTCATGAAAATTATATTAATCATATGAACCAAATTTTAAAATCTGGAGTTATCAAACTCATTTCAACCGCGATTATAGTTACTTTATTTACAAAATTGGGGGTTTCTAGTTTGATTGATGCCGGAGTGATATCACAAAGTTGGCAAAGCATAGGAGCTATCAATTCGATTATTTTGACATATTTGATCAATTCAAGTTTTTTTATCTCTATAGTCAAATTGGGTCGTACTTTAATAAATGCTGGGGGTGATTATTTGACCTGGCAAAAGGGGACTTTTTATACTCATTGGTTTAAACATGCTGATGAAATGTTATTTAGTTCGAAAATTATTGAAGCTGACCGTGAATTGAACCAAGGTGAAAGCAATCCTGATATTATTGAGGAATTATGTAGAAGACCACCTGATGATAGAGATAGTATGAGAGGATTGAAACCCGGGGTTGATAGGGATGGTAATAAGATTAGATTGTTGCAATTGAAAGATGATTTGAATAAAGTTACGTTTCAAGCTTATTGGATGACAGGGGGTGATGGGTTTGAATGGATTGAACCTGATCAGGATCCAGCAGATATTCAATGGAGAAAACATTTAGAATTGTATAATAAACCAGCTTTGAAACAAGGTGAATTTGGTGCTTTGGGTTGGGCTGATGATTTGATACAGAAATCCACAAAAGACGTTTAGGTTTTTTTTTTCCTTATTGTAGGTATACATATATCCGTAAACTACTTTAATAGTTGACTTGTAAATAAGCAGAATATACAAAGTATACATAAACTATTTATTATTAGGTCTGTTTCGCCACCACGTTGTCAGTGAGAGGAGACTCTTGATCCTCGTTTTCTATTTCTTCAGTGGCACCTGCATAGCTTGGAACAAGACGAATATCATATTCTGTATCTAGTTTCAATTCATCCCATGGCTCGAAATTCAACCACACCATTTCAAACTGATCATCGTCATCCATAGTATGGTTCCCCAAGATTATGGCAGATTTTGTAAATTCTGGGTTGATCAAATCAGATTTCCCTTCTAGTATCAAATCTAATCTTGGAGCCTTATTCAATTCTGTCACTTCATTCAAATCTTCATGTAAAAGTTTCTCCCATCTTTTCGTATTATTTTCATTCAACTTGGTGTAAATTTCCAAGTATTTCCCCTTATTATTCAACTTGTTTAATATCCCTCCACTTGTTTGAGGTTGACGTTGAACATTGATTACATTGCTATTCTTTCCTAATTCCAATGATAGATTGGCAAAATTTGCTGGATCATCGATTTTTATTTCCTTTTCGACATTTTCAATCCAATCACCAACTTTGTCTATCCAAGTTTTAAAATCCATTGGTTTATAATATCTATATGCTCCAAACCATGAACTTGGTTTATCGCCATTCTTTACTGCCATGCGTCGATAGTGTTGTGCTTCATCATACCATGGATCATACGGTAATGTCACTCGACACAATTCCAATCCACTTCCAAATGATAACGCGGATCCAGTAATCACACTCAAGGCAATTTTCCAAATGGGACCAGTACGTACCAATTTTGGAGCCATGTGAGCATGAGGTTGTTGTTGGAACCCACCAATTGGTCGAAGTCGAGATAAGGTTCGGGCGTATTTGAAAAACCCACAACCAATTACAAATTGTAAACCGATCATCGAGTATAATGCAGGCAAATTATCAGATGCTGGAGTTAATGGGCCCCATATTAAACCAACTTTGGGATTTCGTGGAATTGAGGAAGCTGGGTTTGGGATATATATAGTTGTAGAACCTGACGGTGATGATGATGAGGGGGGGGTTGGTTGGTTGGTGTTGGAGTTGGTATCCTGTTTCTTTTTATCTCCGTCATCTTTGTCGTTCGGTGGTGGTATGTATACTCCCATTATATTTGGATGTGTATGTTTAGAACATGTATTAGTAAGTAGAAAGTAACAGATCTTGGTATTTTTTCTTAGTAGGAACAAGAGGAAAGAGAGAAATTAGTGCGGTAAAGTTGTGTGAGAAAATCACAGTTAAAAATAGTTAGAGGTTCAAATATCACAACAACAACATTATGAGCGAGAAGGAAATTCAACGATTGTTCTAGAATTACAGAGAAATGCTGTACGTAAATTATTAGGAAATAGAGCAAAAGATAGCCTACGTTGTCCTGATGCCAACTGTAATCTGAAAGTGTGTTTGCAAAGGCTTTGAATGATGTATGTTTTTCTACAGCTAAATCTAAGTGAAAGAGACTTATTTGTTTCTACATTATGGAATTTAATACTCTTGATTTCCCACAGAATATAGTGGCATCACATAGAGCCTGATTCCATGCAATATTTAGAGCAAAACTATTAGAGTTAAAGTATAAAGTGAATTGATTTTAAACTTAAAAAAAAAACTAAACAAAAACAATACTGTAAATGCTAAAAATTCATATCGAGTCGCTGTGCTCTTTTGGGGAGAAAAGGGCGATATATATAATTATCTTTATTCATTAATGGGTTCTTCATCCAGATTTTAGATTTTATCTTCAGTATATAAATCTTCTTTCAAATCAATACCCAATTCTTTTCTAATGTCCTTTAATTCTTCCAAATAAGCTTGGTATTGTTCTGGAGTCTCAACTTTGAATTTCAAAGCTTCAAAAGTTCTAACGGCAGTTGGATAATCGTTAACTCTTCTGCATGCTTGTAAAGCTTTTTCAATTACAGCTGGAGCTGGAACCAAATCGTAAGCAAAACAGTTGTTTAAAATTCTTTGAACTTCGAATAAATCGTAAGCATTTTCAAATTCTTTTTCAAATCTATAATTATTCTGGTTAGTATAAGTTGTTTTTCCCTAAAAGAAGAAAATATTGTTTTAGTTATTCAATAACATACCTAGCAGTGAATTCTTCAAAAGTTTCTTCGTGATGGTTTGAAGAATAAGATCTGATTTGTGAAGTCAATGGTTTAGAGATAGTGACAGCTCTTAAAGTGTTAGAAGCTCTTGGGACTTGAGCAGATAATCTTGATCTCAAAGCAGAACGGACAGTAGCGGAAAACATTTGATATAGGAATAGATACAACGATAAATGAAGATGTAATGTGAACTAATAAAAACAGTGATAATTATTCAATTTCCGTGGCTTTGCTTTTTTTTTTTTTCTTTCCAAAGTTATAATTTATTCAAATGATACTTGAATGGGAAAAGATTTGGAATAATCTGTAAATGGTTTTAAGTTGAGTTGAAGAATGGTATTTTCAAATATGGTTATATTTTTTTTTTTGTATTGAAATTTTTCTGTTTTTTTCTTCCATACTTTTTACTTTACTTTTTTAATCTCTTCATTTTTTTTAGTATTGTAGATTCCTGTTTGTTTCTTGATGGTGTGCATTTTCTCAGTACTAATGAACAATTTATTGCCAATGATTGGTTCAAATTACATAATACTATACAATAGAACACTATACAAATGAGAGAGAGAATCGAGAAAAAAAATTGTATGCAGGTTTTTTCCGTTAATCATACGATTTGTTCAATAATAACAATCCCCAACCCAACCCCAAATTTAGATAACCCATTTGGATTGTGGTTGACGAGTTAAGACAGATTATATATTGACCAATCAAGCTTAATAAAGGATAGTTCTAATTAGTATGTAAGTAGTTTTAGATCGTGACTAGTTCATTTTTTTTTCTGTTGTTTTTTTTGGTGGAATTTTGGTTTTTGACTCTTCGGCCTTTGGTTGCAAAAGTAAACAAAGAGAATTTCCGACGTTTTTATTGGTCTCCATAATAGATCTTAGAGTATCAGAAATACTGGTTTGAATTGATGATTTTGCTCTTATGTAGGTTATATAATGGAATATATATTTGAATGTCCTATGTAGGAATAGCTGGTTACCCCATGATAGTGGGAAGGATAATCTTAAATACCCTTGTGTTCTATAAATTTCAACATAGCTAATATTTATCAGTCTTGCAAAATGTTCTCCTATTAACATTAAATGTAAACCGTTCCGAGATCCTTTAAATCTCATGGTTTGGGTTTCCAAATTGGCAATTCCTTGATATTCACTTTTAATTTCTTACTTAATAGCTTTTTAGAACTGCTATTGTTTTTATTTCCTGTAACTGTTGATGATGTTGTAGGAAGTTTAATTTTTAATTGAACCCAAGAATTTTGATGAACATGTAATGTATTTGTTGCCTCTCTTATAAACATATATCCATGTTTATTTCGTTTATAGAATGTCGTGCTGTATCCTTCACTATACCGATTGGTCAAATCATGATTTAGCATATCCTCAACAAAGTGATTATGGCGTGGGGTATACTTGACTTGTTTAGGAAACTTTATATTTTGATTTTGTGGTTGTGGTGGTGGTATATCGTCGTTATCTAGAGTTGTATTTTTTGGACTTTGAGAATTGTTGTCAGTACTTGCATTCTTTGCTTCTGCTGGGTGTTCACTTGGTATGAACGCAGGATTATTTACCTTATTCGAATATCTATTCTCTCTTTTTTCTACTTTTGGCAACTCAGGAATAATTTCACTATTCCAAATCGATTGTGATAGCACTGGACTCAATTTTGGTGTATCAATGGAATTTGTGCTCAACATAAACCCGTTCTCCAGTTCCTGTGTATGGTTTTGAGATCGTTCATAATAGTTATTTTGTTGATTCAAAATATTATGTTGTTCAGTATTGTATATACTCTCTTGATGGGAAATGTTAGGTAGACGAATATGAAAATTACCATTGTGATAAACATCATGCATATGTTGTTGCTGATGCTGATGCTGATGAGCCAAAGAAGTTAGTGAAGAGTCTAACGACGACTGTAAATGCAAATCATGGAGACTATTGGTCAACTGATAATTCATGGCATTGAAGTTGGCTTGGTTTAGTTTATTAATCACTGGTGACCCAAGATTGCTAGTGGTCATTGATGATGGGGTCTTGACATAAAATGGACTTTGTGGTGGTTCTGAAAGTGCAGTTTTATTGAATGTCGTGAATGGAGACATTGCCAGCTCTGTTATTGCTGTTGTGGTAGTTGAACATGAGATGTCAGGGAATTGATATGAGTCTGTTGAGACTTGGATGTTTGGTGTTGATAACACACTGTTATCGTTGGTTGGTGGGAAAAAGTTCGAAGTTCTTCTTTGTGCTCTTGCATTGTTGTTACTAGGAACGGTAGTGCTAGTGCTGTGGATGATTGGTACATTGGTAAAACTGGCGAATGACTGTGAGATTGCTGGTTGGGGCGACGTTAGAATCAGAAATTCGTCTTCGAAGTCGATTGGACACATGTTCTTCTGATTCAAGTGGCTATAAAAACAAAGTATCTGATGTTGTAGCTGAAAACCAAGTAAAAAAAAATGTTGTTTATAAGACAAAGGTAAATAATGTATTCCTAAATTTTAAGAAAAGACTAGGGTATTGTGGTGGTTGAGACATTCATCACAACAGTGATAATAACGAGAATTCAAGAGTATTGTGTAATAATTTGCATGTGCGTGTATCTGAGCTAAAAAAAATACAATTAAGACATAAAACAATGTGTGAGACCTTCACATAATAAACTTTGTAGTTGAATCTCGGAATTGAAAATGTACATGCTCGTGCAATTTGTTCAAAAATATGTACATTTTTGGTATTAGTGATTTGTAAGACTTATTTTATTATATAAGAATCATTAACGACAAGGGGTTTCTGAACTCAGCTACAAACAAGATATATAATATAATTGTTGATACTTATTTATACTGATCTAGATTATTATTTAATTAGTGGGCTCGTCTAGGTTGAAAATAAAGCAATATAATGTATAATAAGTAGATTGTATGATTTATTTTTTTTAGGTTAAAATGTTGAACAGAAATTGGCAAAAAATCGATTAAATTCTACAATAAGCAGATTGGGCCAAACTTAGCGGGTTAGAATATCCACGGAACAATTTGTAAAATACCATAGCTCTGAATATGCTATATATGTGTATGATCGAATAACAATCATCAACAATAAATGTAAATTAACTATAATAAGAGAAAGGAAGGAAAGTCTCGCTTACATCAAATTGTTAATTGCGTGCATTACTTATTGTCTGGCTTATAGTCTAATCAGTGTTTAGTAATAGAATGAACAATAGATATTAATAAAGAGAGTGATGAGAAAGAAGAGAAAGGGAAGGGGATAAAGTGGGGTAAGTTCTTTCTTGACGAGATTGGGATGACAACACAGAAAAAGAATAAAAGGTTCGATTGGCCCAATCAGGATTTAAAAACTTAGCACAAAAGGAAAAACGTTTCCAGTCCTGACAAAACTAAAGTCATCACCAACACCAACACCACCGCCACCACTACTACCTTAATTATCAAGTACTTTATCCAGCCAATCATTTTCCGTCCAAAACGCAACTTAAAAGTTTTTGTTTGTAAAGATCGATTTTACTGCACGTTTACCTGAGAAGGAGAAAATCGAGCACATCTATTACGTTCTTGGTTGAATCTCCTGTTACTTTAATACGAGTAGTAGTAGAAGTGCTCATAGTATTTGCTCTTGAATGTTACATCTTACTAAACTCTGTTTATACGACAGTAACAATAACTAAACTTTAAAAAAATCATTGTGTATGTGTCACGTCTTTATCGATAATAAGGCTCGACTTTTGCCAGTGAGATATAGAAGCTATACTATGACAACAAATCTGTTTGTTTGTAGACCTATAACGAAGTACAGCCTTCTACACAGTTACCATATTACTTCTCTTCTAGACAAGTGAAAGTGGAGTTCCTAAATTCTCACA
The DNA here is from genome assembly GCF_000182965.3 of Candida albicans SC5314. Taxonomy (NCBI): domain Eukaryota; kingdom Fungi; phylum Ascomycota; class Pichiomycetes; order Serinales; family Debaryomycetaceae; genus Candida; species Candida albicans. The sequence continues at coordinate 727,983 of NC_032090.1, forward strand.
TTGAAACAACCTTCTTAAAACATCAAAATAAAAAAGTATCAAAACAAGTAACAATAAAAAAAAGGTATGTACCAGAAAAAAAAAGGTAGAATTAAATCCCTCAAGAAGACTCCACCATTAACATTAAATTACTAAAAAAAAAAAAGAGTAACTTAACTTTGATTTCATTTCTCTTTTACTTACTATTATCAAGTGTTGGTATCATGTCTCACTAATTTTAAACCAGAGTTTGAAGGATTTTCTTAAGTTAAAACAGGAGTTGATAATTAACAAGATCGACCACAAGATATATTCAGGAAGGAGAGACAACACAGAGGCAAAGTCTATAATATAAAGCACTACAATGTTAGGGCGATTATTCAAACAAAACAATAACACAACACAGCCACACAACCCTCATCATCAACCTCCAATACAATCTTCGAGTAACCCAACCACTCCACCTGCTTTAACCAGTTCATATGAGGACTCTTATACTCGAGAAATACTTTACGGAACCCACAATGCCAATCAACTAAAACCTTACCAATTCAACAGTAAGTTATTTCGAATAATAATATCACAAGATGGAGGAAATTTGCGTACGAAGCAGGTTTTGTATGATAGTGCCAACGATGAGAGCAATATTTACTCACCAACAAAATCCCAATCATATTCTTGCTTAATGCAACACCAGCAACAACAACAACAACAACAACAAACTCAAGATTTTTCAAATTTCAAAAGGCCTGTTCTGCCTAAAACCATGAAGTCAGGTAAAATATACCATAACATGTCTGATTTGAATGACTATATGTTTGGGTGTGGACTTCCATCAAATGAAAACCATTCCGCCACCAAATTACATGTTTTGCCACCATTAACCAATTCTATGTATGAACCATATCCTGCAGTACTAATAACCCGATTATTTTCCATTAGTGATGGTGAATTTATTGATTCTTCATTGTTTTCCAGCACAGAGACCAAGGAGTGGCAGCCAAACCCAGCATTGGTAGTTAAAGAGTCGAGCATACGGAAAGTTTCCTTGAAAGATGATACCTCGAAAAATAATAATGTCAACAGTAGATTTGCTATTGGAATAGTTATCCCATTGGAATCGTTGGGTAGTTTGATAGACATAGTATTTAACAATTGGCATGAAATCATCCATTATACTATAAACTTGCAAAAATTAATTTACAAAAAATTATTGGTACATTTAAACCAAGGCCTTACTTACGATAGCACACATAGTTATACTGGGTGTCAATATTTAATCAATAAAAGAATTCAATTTCCCAATTTTATTTTACAACATGATAATGAAATTGGAGTTCAAAAACTCAAGTTGATCAAAACTATACATTATAACTATAACGTCCCGAAACTCATAAATTCAAACACCCTAATGAAATCATCAGTAACAAAAGATTTGTTTCAATATAATCCAATGTTGGTTAATTGGGTGTTGGAGTTGTTGAATTGGCTAGAATTTAAAGATGGGAGATACTCAGACCACTCAAATTCCTTTTTAGGCAGTTTATTTGCTATATTGACTCCCTTTAAAAAACTGCTCAGTTTGAAACCTTTTTATAATTCTAGTTGTGCAAAGAAAGAAGTAACAAGAGTGGTAGTAATGACAGGTAACCCAGTAGTTGCGAGAAAACTTGTTTTCATATTGAATGGATTAATACCGAATCTGCAACCAGTCAAAATCTCAGAAGTGGATAATCTAGTAGAAAATAATGCTAATGGTGAAGATCATGCAGTCAAACCAATAACAATACAAAAACTGGGCCACGATCAAAAAACTCAGAATCAAGATCATTATCATGCATTACCACCACAACCAGGTTCATGCTCTATATCAGAATCTTCTTCAAACAACTCATTGACAAAATCAACACCTTCATTCAAAGGATGGGAAATCCCGAATAAAGGATCAACTTCAATTACCATGGACCCATGTCAGGTAGAAACAACCTTATCCTCGTCATCTGCCACTGGTATACCCATCAGGGGAACTTCATCCCCTGGTTCGTTATCAATGGCATATTTGTCGTCGTCTTTAAACTCGTCATATTCATCTTCCAATTATTCATTGAGTAAATTGGGTGGTTCATTTATGGAAAAGTGGAAAAATTCTTTTGGAAGTGTCAGTAGTACCAGTGGTGTGGCATTGGGAGGATCAGGAATAGGAGGAACAACTTCTGGGGGTATCAGTAACGGGTTTAACAACAGCGCTAATGGCAGTGGCCAAAACCATACAACAACAGCAGTTACCAATGGAAGTTACTTTGATGATCTATATAATTTTAGTAAGCGAACATCGCCATATTCGTTGAGAACTCCGTCACCGGCAGTTGAATTTGATGAGTATAATTTTTCTTCAACAAAGCCAATCAATATCGTCAATAATTCGCTTTCAAGTAATTTCCAGCTGCAGCTTTCAATGACTCCTAGTCGATTATCTAGAACTCAATCAATGTATGATTTATATGGTAACAAACCTGGAGGGATGATGAATGTTATGACAGAAGAAGAAGATATGTCAGAGGCTGAGGACATACATCAGAAAAGTGAATCCAATAGCAGCACCAATAGCAACAATAATAATGCAGTAACGGGTATGCTGACATTAGAACTCAAAAGAACCAAAACCAGTGTAATTATCCCATTAATTCAGGATAATATGATAAAGAACATTTCCGAACATAATCAAAGTTTAATCAAGGAGAAATGTAAACTAAACATGGAGCACAAACTAAAGATGAATAGAGTGGTTGATGATAACGTATTGCAAGTTGAATCGCCCTGCATACGTAACGGCACCAGTCATAACGAACATATCGTTTTCAAGAACAAAACCTTGATTCCTGTGGTTGCATTTAGTGATGAGTTTAGACCAGAGTTTAACGTTCAGTCGTGTCCGATAAACCCTAAATTGGAACAACAAGTAATGGCAGGGATGAAGCAAGATTTATTGTTTTACCAGAATAATAGTAATTATGATGAAATCGTATCACGGACGATTTTCATTAGTTTGCGTGCACGGGAGATCAAATTGATTGAAATGAATATCAACAATAAAGACAATAAAGCGTTTTCATTACCCTCTTCACCTACGAAACAAATGACCAATAATAATGGAACTACCTCAACCACAACCAATAATACCTACAAGACGAAAATCAAGAAGATATATACCCCTACAAAGAACAATGGTAATAAAGAATTGATTAATAAAATCGAAAAAGCGTTTAGTGAAATTGGGCATCTATTTGCTATTCAGCAACAATTATACCAACAACATAATAATAATCCTAACAGAACAAACGATAGTGGTTACAACAATAGTGAGATTACGAAAAGAGAATTTCATGAGAAATTGTGTAAATTGGTATTACAAATTATAAATTAGCAAGACTACTAAAACGAATGAGTGAAAGTGCAAAACAGAATAGGAAACACTAGAGAGAGATTAATATACGAGACTTATTTATTTATTGATTCAAGTTTATTTTTGTTGTAATTCTTCTTTTTGACTAATTTCAAACATGTAAAGGTTAGATCGGCACTACCACCTTATCCCCCCTCTTCATCAGACGGCAAGCTTTAATTAAATGGTTCACGCCTGTGGAAATTATTATCCATTATTTGCTCTAATAGTTTATTTACTTGGTTTGTAAATGAAATATGTTTTACTCCTCAATCCAGGTTGGGCCCGAATGATATGGTGTAATGAGAAAAGCTTTAATTATTTTAACAAGTCTTACATTCCACTAATCCCTATCTCATAAACTATACATATATTCATTGCCAAGCAATAAACCCGAGTATTTTATTTGGTAGTTCACAACGCAGATCATCTCAAAATTGAATCAACTCACGAAAGATATTCTATTATATGCTGAATTGAATGCATGACAAGGAAATAACAGCCAAATCACTTTCTAATATGCTATTTTGTTTTTCCCCAAGTGAGGTAAAAAATATCAATTCCAAGATCAAACGGTATCAATGGAATCTAGATAATATTAGTTTTTAGGTTATCTCCGTAACGGCCAAAAATGGTTATTCGATTTAGTTTTCCAAATAACCCTTTACCGGTAAATGCGAGATGAGGATGCTTATTGCTATTGGTATTGCTTTTTTTTCATGTATAGCCTCAAAATCAAAATAGAAGAAAATATAAACAGGGTACGTTTTCTAGATTCATAACAACCTTTCGAAAACCATGCTAAATGGATAATAATTGTATCATTTCACATGATACTTGAAGAGAGAAGATGTGAATTGTGCATGATAAGAAAAAAATAATATTGCAGCGAGGTATATATCCATTTTGCTTAAGGGCAAGAAATAACGATCTTGATTAATAATCAAAATATAACAGAAAGCGGAAATATGTACAATTAAAGTTTTGTGTGAATTATAAGAACAATAAGGGCAAGAATTGACGAAAAAAAATATTATTATTATTATTATTCTGTTCTAGAAGCCGACATGCATAAATAAGTTTTCAACATATTCATCATCATCATTTACCACAAGTCAATTCAAGTCCAGTTGCATCGAATTATAATAATCATGATAACCTCATCATCATCATCATCATCATAGATTTAAGTCAGTATTTGTGAATCTTTGTCGTTTAGCTGCAATCGTTACCAAAATCCTGTGCCACCTTTATTTTCCACGGTTATTTGAATGTCGATTGATTGATATGACAATATTTGACAAAGAATTGTGCTGCATATAAACCTTAACAAGAAGTTGATATCACTCTTACATGTTTCTTTGTGTTTGATTTATTTCTTTTTGTTTCAACAATTAGTGGTTCCTTACAAATTATAAAACGTGAATTTGATTAACGGAATTGTGAATATGATCATATTAGTAAGAATTTAATGAATATTTCCATAGTAGACTATTTTTTTTATATTTCCGGTCAATATCATATTTCCATAGTCAACAAGCCCTCAAGTAACTATAATGTTTCCGTGGAAAATTGCATAGATCCTCATAGTTAGGAAAAAGCTTTAAATGGTTTATAATCCACACTTCCTGTTCTTATAGAAACGAGCAAGTTAGCGGAGTATATAAATATACATATCCCTACACTCTCGGTTTGAAAAACCAAAATTCATACCTAGCCTACAATGTTGGTACTTTCAGTTATAGTTTATGATTCAAGCTTTTTTTTAAGGTTATGATATCCTTACAAGTTTAGTATCAGTTAATCTTAGTTGCAAACAAATCAAAAGTCTAAATTGATACCGATAATTTTTAACCGAAGACAGCAATCATAGTTCCGAGTTTGCAAGCTTGTTTTAATTGAGGATTTTCCAAGTTGGGTATTCAAAACAAAGACATACGAACTTTTTTTTTCCCCCAATATAGTGACTTGATGAAAATGATTATGGTTTTAGCCATCAATTAGGACATCAAATCATACTTAAAAAAGTTTTAAAAAATGGTTAAGAACCCTCAAAATAGTAAGTCGAAGAACAAATTGTTTAGTTTCAACCAAATATCCGATAGGGGAGGGTCAGAAGTGAATTATTCATCAAAAAAAAAGAAAGAAAAATAAAATGATAAAAAGAAATTTGATCTTTTGTTACTTAGATTGTGTGTGTGGCAAGTGATGAGTTTATTCAAGAATATGGCTCAAACTTGAAAAAATTAAAACACTCAAATATATACTAACGTGCTTACTATGATTAGGAATTGAGTTTCAATTGGAAATTGCCAGCAAGCTGAAATTTTCATAAACACCACTTATCGTTAACGACAAGCAGAGACAGAACTCCTTCAAGCGTGCAAATCACTGAAAAGACTCCTCCTCTTATTGAAAAGACACAAACCTAAAAAATTAAATATATTTAGTTCAACATTGGTTTTCAACATTTGTTTTGATAAAATGCATTAGGTGTTCTGCATGATAATCTCCACTTTTCCAAAAATTCTTCAAAGATAGAAAAAGAAATAGAAAATCGTCAATGTTGAACATATATTCAGTTAACCTGTTAATCATTTAGCTAAAGAAATTGTATATTGAAGAAAGGAAGAACCCCAACAGCCATGTATTAAAATAAGGGTAGATTTGAATCCAAACGGGATATATTTGAAATATACCACAGGAAGATTTTGAAACAATACAAAGTTAGTCAAGTACCCAACAATTTATCAACAAAGAAATTGGCCCAAAGGTGTTCATGTAATGGTTACAGATTTAGGAACATCTTTTTCAATTCCCCTTTGTACAGCTAAACTTAAAAAATAAAAAGATTGACTAAGCAATAATAGACACAAGAGATATCTACTACTGAATTCGATGGGTCTAGAATATAGTCTTGAATGGGTTTTTTTTTACTGTTTCGGCAAAATTATAGAATAGAAGTTCACAATCAATAAACTAAAAAACTTAGAACTTGATTATACCTGACAATGGAGAATTCATTTCACGATGGTCAATTGTACATTGATAAGAGTTGTTTCCCCTTTTTCAAGATTGCAATTGCAATTGGAACCGGAACCTGTATACTCTCTTTTCTTGTTGAATTTCACAATCCTTAGTAAAAAGACTTATAAGCACACAGAAACTTATCAGGACAACTATTAAGTAAATTTTACTTTTCGTACTACCAACCAATGATATGTTTATCTAAATTTACCAACATTTTAGTGAATTTTTTTTTTTAGTTAGTCTTTACTGAAATTATAAACAGACAGCTAGTTTTGCTACCAAGAAAAATAAATAAAAAAAAAGAAATACTTTGGCGAGCGCCAAGATCTAAGAAGAATATTGTTACGATGATGGCGTGTGGTTCTGCATACTAGATTACTTCAGTGGCAAATACATCACCAGCATAAAACGGTTGACAAGATGAAGCCTCCGACTTGTGGTCATTGACTGCGCCTCCGGGTTGCCAGTCTTTATCTTCCCCCCACAAGGTAGAATGGGAGAAGACAACATGTGGGCAGTTGTACATTCCTCACGGGAATATAAATAGACGTTGGAATCCCCCTGGGATTGGATTGGGAATAACGACTTAACTAACGAATGAACTAATGAACATCTTCTGGACTTTAGCTAGACTAACTATGATTACATAATCATCTACGTAGCCAATATACACTACTCGTCCACACTCCCACTACACACTCGTAACAAATATGAACCTTTTGATCATCTTGTATACGAACTAACTAAAATTACATGGGTTGAGAAAGAGATTGTAGTGAAGAATTCAGCTCATTATTACTGTTTTGTCGTTGCTGGAAGGAGGAGGGATAATTCAATGCGCCACAACAGTGTTACTATGCATGTGGTTCTGACTGACTGATATTGTTTAAAAATTAACCAGCTCTCAAATAACAAAAGTTTAAATTTTCAAGGTTTGTAAACATGGCAGCTAGTAGTAGGATGGTTCATAATATTAATTAATTATTAGTAATAATGGCTAAGTTTTTGAAGCATTGTTTTAAATTTTCAAATTGAAATTCAATTTCATTACAAATGGATTACTAACGGAATTCCTAAGCTCAACTGAATACCGTGATTGAAACATTTGAATTTGTATCTTTTAGATTAGCTATTTTTACTTTTTTTGTCATTGTAGTTGGTTATGATAATTACAAGAAACTAAAGTTTAATATTTTAATATTCATTTTCTTTTTTGGCCAACTTGCAAATAACACACAAACCCAAAATTAAATAATTAGATTTAATGCATGCATAATTACACAGAATGTTTAGCCTTAACAAGTATTCTAGAAACAAGAAAAAAAAATGTCGTCTTGGCGTTTATCTTAATTGTATTCTGCAAACTGGGTTAATTCTTATTTCCAACTTCTCATTTTTTTGGATCTTGTAGGGATTAAAAATTAAATATGGTATGTTTTAGGGTTGTATTAACAATACTTACAATTATCAATCATACAGCTTTACTATTTTTATTTATCAGCAAATAGGGGAATTCAAGTTGCATGTGTTATTCAGTGGCAGTGAATCATAAAACAGCCAACTTGCAGCTTATTTCACTCCAGGAGCAATCATCACGGAATTCCGTTTCCCATCTCATTTTCATACTCTGTGTATTATGTATAGAGGCTATTTACAATATCACCAAGCAGTAAAACATTCTCTCCTCAAAATAACAATAAGATTAGTCAAGATGAACGACTCGAATCTATTCATATGCATTACACATTTAGTTTCTCTTACAAATAGTGATGCAATGGTGCAAGATTACGTCTTGTCTGCACTAACTATTTGTAACGAGGATTATGTGATCAAGAATTGGAATTCTTATTATATTCAGTCGTGAGTGTAAGCTATTTCGTTAGGGTTATCTTAACTCGAAGTTAAAGTTCCAAAACTATTCCATTTGGAGTTTCTGTTGTTGAAAAATACAAAATACTCTTCTTGGTAGGGAGGAAGTCCATTAATGATTATAAAATGAAACTCTTGGTAACCTAATTGAAACACCACATTCAGTACATTTTCAACCGTCACTATTATTATTGTGGCAAATGGATTAAACAATAGACCTAACTTAATCTAATGGAAATTTTAAATCCATGAAAGGGGTGAAAATTTGAAATCAAAATAACTATCTGAACTGAAATACCCCATGGATCTGATATCTTCTACAATCTATCAACTAAACAGGGAAGAGTACCTGGAATTCCAAATGACAATTCCTATTATAATTATTTAAACAGACTATGCCGTATTGTTTGTGACATTCATTGTTTTCCACAACTCTAATGTCAAATTTTTGTTATTGTCATGTAATCCCGGTGTTTCTTTTTTCTTTTCGGTGTTGCGTTCCATGATATTTTGTTATCTCTTGTTTAGATTGAGATAAAGAATTGGTTAGCAGTGTAGCCATTTATGAGTGGTTTGTAAAAACAAGAATTACAAGGTTTGAATGAATTCCAGGCAGGCAGTATTATAAAACCTCGAAATAACTAATCAAACCATCAGAAAAGAAAGCTTACTATGATGTACTGCTTAATCTCATATCTTACAAACTTAATTCACTGATTGTGGCTTGTTCGTGAATAATTCGGAAACCTTATCTTTTTCGGTCCAGTAGGGGGTGCCATAGTCTTGGGTGGTGACAAAAAAAAAAATTATAGTTGGGGTGGGGTGTACGTCTGAGTAAGTCAGGGGAATGAGCTCAAGACAAAAATAGAAGTTCTAAACATGGTACGTTCTGCTAAGTAATATCATCGATCTATCTATTTTGCTCTAAATTTTCATAAGCAAATCCAGAACTTCCTCGTCAGTTTCAATTTCAAGCATACGAAGGGATAGTGATTAAATTATATTTTGAACCTTCTATTACTGATTAAGTGTTCCTATTAGTCTACGGATTAGACGGTTAGAATGGGATTTTCAAAAGCACAAAGGTCAAGACTTATAGGAAATTCATAGAAAAAACACTCTGAAGTACTCGATGGTTGGATATATAATAGTTTTGCTAATTTAAACGCTTGCTGTTCGGCTAAGCTATTGTACCCAAATGCGGTACTCCGATAGTCTTATAAATAATACTTGGCAAAAGTTGTAAATTAATTCATACTTAGGTGACATCGATTAATTTAACAAATATGTCTGTTTCAACGCTTACATCATCAGTCTTGCAGGAAAAATGTTATTGCCACGACACCTCAAATTAGCCCAACTCCTTCGTCTACCAAAACAATGTAAAAAACCCACTTAAAAGAAGTCGGACAAACCTGAACCCGGTATTTTATAAAGTAGTTTTGTGAATAATATCAGTACATCGATTACACTTTCCGTCTCAAGACTGGAAGTTGCAAAGCCATGACAATTGCTCAACCAAATGTGAATTTTTAGGTTCCATAGTCTTGATCGGGTAATGTAAACACTTTAACTTTTAGTAAATGATACCACCAAGAAGGAAGCACTATTTTAAGCTTTATTTAACACTATACATTGGAAAATAAAAAAGTGGCTATGAGAATTAAACAAGATGACCGAGTAATTAAAATAGTGCTGTCGGTGTTAAGCAATACCGCTAGGGTTCAATCAATCAAGTGCTGCTTTTTGTCTTTTCGTTGTATTTCCATTCCTCCACTCCTTTCTTTACTCTTGCAATCTAACATATTTTTCTTAAAAAGAAAACATATTGATACTTACATGTGGTAGCTATTGTCTGATTCATCAATTCCGCTCTTCAATCTCGGTGTTCGGATAATTTCGATGAAATTATAATTACCTGCCGCAATTCTAGAAATTCCTTTTTTTTCTTTTCTTTTTCTCGGAGTTGGTTCCAATACAAAGATTGAATTGAATTAGGTGAGAAGAAGAAGAGTCTTAACACCAGATGTATTACAGCTTTAAACTTTGTTTCTAATTTGACCACAAAAAGTTGTCTGGACGCCTCAGTTTGAAATTAGTTACGGGAGATGTCTGTTTTCTCATTGGCTTTGCTCTATGGAAGTTTTTATACAAGAGCTTCCTTCTAAAATTAACTCTTTGTGTAGTATTTCATAATCTCCGTTGCATATAAACGGAAAACTACTTTTAACATGAAATTTAAGTTGTGGTGATTATGGATTAGATGAATTTCAGATCTCATTCGCCACTCAAACTTTCAAAATTATTCCTTTCATCCCTAGTAATAACGAAATACATCTTGTTTTACTCTTTTTTTTGGAAGCTATTGTTCTTTCTATTTTTTAGTATTCTTGAATTTCAATTGCCTAGAGTGCTTGTTATTGTCTTGCACATATGATGATGCATATTTAGATTTACATGTGCATACGCATCATCAATTTCATTGAATTCTCGAGAGCCTTTTCTAAAAAAAATTTAAAAACATAATAAATGAGCTCTGACCACAAAATTGTACACTGAAGTGGAGACTGTTTTTAGTTTTTCCTTATTGTGTATAAATTTCTTAATTCACGTTGTTCTTGTTTTATCGTGAAGGAGCTATATTTTAAGGAAAATTCCATTAACCCACCTTCTCTTCTAAACTATTCTACTATTTAGTTTCAGTTTACTTAGTTCTTAGTCTTTAAAACTCTTTAGCTTCTAGTCAATTTTTAGGTTAATCTAGTTCTCAATTTATTTACTTATTGGCCACGATGGGTGACACCAAAGAAGGAAGATTAGAGATTTCATTAGATAAGAAATGAAATTCTAGTCTACGTCACCCATGTGAAAAAACGATACTACTTTTGGAAGATGGACAAACATCCTTTGACATAACTGGGCCATAATTGTTTTATTCTTATGCACTCGACTAAGAAAATTACAGAGAGTAAGTATAGGCTAAAAATAATTATGATCGGCACCACTTGAAAGTTTTTTCTTGACTTTATTCTGTTTTTATTGTCCAGTTCTCCGCTCCCTGTCGTCTCCTTTTTTTTCAGCTCTCTCCCCTCAGCTGTTTAGAAAATCTGCAATTGTCGTACCAGTGGTGCTGGCTGGTGGAAGTCGCACCACTGCTGCATATATATACCCATATGTATGTGTATGTGGGTACGCACATTCACCCGCCACTCACACCACTACCATCAATGCCGACTCTTCCATAAATTCCCAAAAACAATAAGCTTTCAAGAAGTTAAAGCAATGGAATCAAGAGAAACTATTAAAGTTCAAAATCGTCACGAAAAGTTAAGCAGGCAGGTGCTCTTAATATAAAGCTGATTTGTATACTTAATTAAATAGGCTTTAATAGTACTCCCCTCTTTTTTACTCCCTATTCTTGTTTTTTGTCACTCTTCAACCCTCAAAAATAACGGAACTCAATCAAAGCAGGCCCACCAAACTTTTTGATCTCTGTCTCAAAATTGAGGCGGAAGGGAGGCAAATGAAAAGGCGGAGGTACAAAAAGTAAATGTGAGACAAAAGAATAATTCTACGGCTATAGTTGAAGAAAGTGAATGATATATACAGAAATCTTCCCATCCCTTTTTTCTTCTTATATCCCTCAAATTTCCTCTCTCCTATTTTATCATTTACGTTGAGTAGTTTTATTGTAATTCTTGACTTCTGAAAATTTTGAATATTTCGATTATACTGAGGTGTTTTCCTTCTTTTTTATTTCTTTCAACATTTTTCCTTTCTTTTTTTGTTTTTTTCGATAGCGAAAGAGAATTGTTCCTGGCCGTATTATTTTTTTTTTTCTCGAGTTTTCCACCCCCAATCCCTGACCCAAGCTGGCCCCAATCTCACCCCCCCCCCCCTCGCTTATGTATTTATCAGAACAAAGAATAAACTTTTATCTCTTTATTCAGTTATGACCTTGATTGGTTTTAAAGGTAAAAGTGTATTTCCAATATTCCTACGTTTACCTCTTCATTTAGCGACAGTTTATTCTGTCATTCCAGAGGCTTATCTTATCTTTCTTTTACTTATGTGATATACATTAGATACATTTAATTGACATATAGACAGAGCCGGAGAGAGGGGGTGTCGAAGAAGGGGTGCGATATAACTGGCTTATAACTGCAAAATTAGATCAAACTATTATTATCTACTCAAACACTGAGCTCTTTACAAATCTAAAGTATTAAACTAATCGTATTATATAACATTAAAACTATGGTATAATATATAAAATCTTGTATTTAAAAAATAATAAAAAATACTAATAACAAAATTATAACTGAAATAAGAATGGTGGAAAAAATAATTAATCTTAGTCTCTTCTATCCTCTATAATCTTAATTTGTGGTTGCATTTGCAGTAGTAACAGCAGTGACATTAGTTGTGATGGGTACCAGTAGGAGTAGCAATACTAGCTAATTGTGGAATAAACAACCCAGCAGTAATAGTATCATCATTATTGATATTGGCGGTGGTGTCTTCATCTGCGCCAGCGCCAAATGTAAACATCGAACTGAGACCATTTATATTAGCTGTGCTATGATATGGATTAGCACTAGCGGTAGTAAACATGTTTTCATCAAAAATTGAAGAATAGGAATTTAAATCCTCGCCTAATCCATAATCAATCGAGGATGATTGTGTTGGTTGAGAATAATCCAAATCCTTAAACATATCAGTGTTAAACATTGGTGCACTAGCATTATTATTTGGAATAGAATCGGTTACGCTGACATTGGTTGTTGATGATGATGATGGCATGGAATCAAACAAAGCTGGAGCAGCTGATGATGGCACAGAAAATTGTTGTTGCTGTAGTTGATAGTTTTGTTGAGATGGTAATACGCCGTATTGAAATTGTTCATCACTGTTGCTTATACTGTTGTTGTTGTTGGGAAGTAAATTATAATCAGAATAAGAAAGCATTTTCGTTTGCAAACTTGATTCATCAACAAAGTTCATATTCAACAATTGATCATCTAAAGTTGTTGGGTACGAAATTGTTGCCATATCTGAAGCTGCAGTGTTTGGATTACTTAGACTTGGTATGGTTTGGCTTATTGGTGTCAAAGGAATAGAAGCATTAGAAGTCGTGTCATCATGAAGGGAAAATATAGAGTCACTGCTGCTATGGTGGTGTTGTCTCTTCTTGGTGGTTGTAGCAGTCAATTGGGGTGAGGTTACTGAAGATGAAGTCGTAGACTTTGGTGTCGAGTACACTTCAAATGTGGTATATTCTCCTGATTCTTTGACCTTCTTGATGAAATCCCAACATTTGTCCCCATAAGTCTTTGGGGTCAAGCCAAGCACAGATTTAAATACTCGATGGAAATGCCAAGCACTCAACTTCGATTTAGCAGCCAACTCTTTAAATCCAAGTACACCACCTCTTCTTCTTCTTCTTTTACCATTACCATTAGTAGTAGGGGAACTTGGTTCATCAGTATTTGTTGATTGTTGTTTTGGTTGGAATACATTAATAGCAGCAGCTAATGCCAAATGACGACAAGCCAAATCAACCAAACGATAATGATCTGAATCGTTCTTTGATAAGCTCAAGTCTTTACTAGTAATGTTTGGAACTGAACCACGATGTTGGCTGTTTTTGAGATCGCCAAAATCATGGATCGATCTTAAACTGTCTTCGTCTTTTCTTGTTCCAATAATATTTTCTTTGATTTTCTGACTATTGGATTCTTCATTTTCATCCAATAATGGTTGGATGAACCCAATTCTTTCATTGACAGTAGCAACACATTTGATTAACAAGTTGACATCAATGGCATAACTATGAATAGGGTCACATGTTTCACATGGCTTGTATCCCAACAGCAATGCTTCTTCATTGGTGTTGGTGAACTTGATTTCCAGTTTCAAATTGGTGGTTGGTCGAGCATCACAATCGGGACGACAATATATTTGACTGACTTTATTACAAACAAAAAATGAACCAGCAGCAAATGGGTCATTGAATTGATAGGCTTTCCATTTAGAAGCTTCGCTAGAATAAACCATCTTGGAAATTAATAGTATTAAGTTGTTGTAGTGGTAGTGGTAGTGGTTTGAGTTTCTGGTTGTTGTGAAACTCTTGATTAATATTATTTAAATTGAAAAAAAACCCTTGAAATTTAATAATTTGACGGGGGGGATATATATATAGTGGTTAAAATATATCTGTTGATAAGGTATAATTTATTTTCCGTCGTTTCCAATTGAAGGTAAATAAATAATAATATTTTCTAAATAGATAAGTTAAAATAAAAATGAAAAAAAAGAATTCCTCGAGGATAAAATTCAAAAATGAAAAAAAGGGGAGGAGGTGGAGGAGGAGAAAGATTGGTGGGTTTATATATAGATGATATATTTCTGTGTATGCACAATTGTTTATGTATGTGTGTAGGTGTGTGTAAGTATATGTGTGGGAGGGTTATTGGGGGGGGATGAGTGTGTAAGTAGTGTTTGTGTGTGAGGGGGTGCACAAAAAAAGATGAGTGATGTAATTTCAAGTAATGAGGCGTTGAGTTTAACTTCAATAAACTTAACACAAAATTAAAGGGGGATAAAGATTGAGAAAAGAATGGAACACAATAGAATTGCAGGAAACACAAAAGTGTCTAAAGAAAAACTAATTGATTGTTTCTTTAGTTGTATAATGATAGCCAACACAAAATTTATCTTTATGACGAAATCCGTCTTTTGCTCTGGTTTGTGTTTGTCTTTAGTTTGATGTAGACGTATAAACTAAAAAATCACAAATTAGATATTCACTTCTCACTTGTAGTATGTTTTTCAAATTTCAAATCACAAAAGGGAAACCTTGGTATTGAAAAAAAAAAATTTTGAATGTCGTAGAACTGGAAAGATAAATGCTCACTACTGGGTTTTTAAACTAAAGTGTAGTGTATTTTAAATCGATGTTTGGATTTTAGTGGGAGTGATTGGTATAGTTTGAAAAAGTGCAGATACCGTATGTCTCAATTTTGTGCACAAATTGTACCAACACGCCTTTTCTTGAATCGGGTAAAAATAATAACAGCAGATAATATCTCGGATGAATTGSMAMTAGAGCACTTTAGGCAATTGATATCCGAATTTAAAGTGATGGGAACAGAATTAACTTAAATTAAGCTTGCTTTGTAATAGTAGATTATTTAATGTGATAGCAGTCTTAAGCGAAACTAAATTGCCTTGAAGGTCGTTAATATTCAATAAAGTTTTGAGGAAGAAAAGGGAGAATTGTCTAAACAATAAAGAAAAAATTATTTAGAAATGGAATTCCATCGATTGAAAGGTAATTACCGCTCATATTTATAGTCTAATTATTTCGAATAATTACAATTTTGAATTTGAGAGCAATGAAAGAAAAGTCGAGACTTTGTCAGTCAAGAATCATCGTAGCCACTGTCAAATACAGTATCTCTCGCCCATTGAGGAGAAAAGAGTGGAGTTTCTTTAGTGTTCAATGTTTTCTGCTTAAACTTTTTATAGTCCAGCAATCTGTGGATCAACTTGTTTTCATTAATCAAATGTTACAAATACTAAAAGGATCGACATGAGGCAAAAGAAAAATTAAAAGAATAGAATGAACTAATCAACAAGCCCTTGTATTTAAGGTTTAACACGTATAACATTGGCTGTTTAAATTGTAAAATTTACAGTGCACAAAACTTAATTTTCACCTAACCATACTAACTATTGATATAGGAGGTATCACAGATGAGCAAATCTCAAAAAGTCTATTCATGAAGTGGTCAATGGAATATAGGTACTTTTGAATTGTTGTTGCACTGAAATCCGTCACACCAACCTTTTGGTTGCACGCTTCCCATTCAGTTTATTCTGTTTTGCAGCTTTTTTTTTAGTGCTATTATTTTCTCTTTGCTTTCCGCTAAACAAATAATATTTGTATCTCAACATTGTGTGCAGGATAATGTCGTTTTTATATTTAAGTAGATTTGCGCACTATCACTTAGCAAATTCTTTTCCCAAACTAGTAGCTAACAAGCATAACCACTAATACTAGACTAAACCATTAGTATTACATGATATACATTTCAAGACTAAAAATATAGTCTAATCTATATGGGTTTTTTTTTTCTTACCTTTCACGCCTTGAAAAAAAAAAAAAGATAAAGAAGATTGTGAAACTCGTTTCTATTGTTTGTTTAACGCCAACATAATTCTCCACAGATTGAAGTAGAGAAAGCGGAAATCAGTAGAGCTTACTAAATGAAAGGAACTATTTCTAAGATTCTGGAGGATGGGATTCCAGAGCTAAATAGTAAGTTTGCCAACGACCATAAAATTATTTCATTGGCAATATTATTTAAATTTGTTTTCTATTAGTAGATGATGATGACGATGATGATGTAATTGTCATTACCCACCAGTTGTAGATACAGCTTTAAATATTTTTATGGATATGTAATAGATAACGAATTACGTAATTTTTTTAGTACTTGAAACTTAAAAATCATATATATAATATTTATCAACTGACTCCAGTGATTGGAAAAAATGGAAGACTAAAAAAATAAAAATAGAGTTTCCAATGGTAAGGATTCCGGGATAACATATATCCGTGGTTAAAATAGGCGAAACAGGAAAAAAAAAAGTTTAAAAATTGAATGCACAAATAAAGAATACAAAAAAAAGAACAAAGAAAACGGATACAAAATTACAAAATCATGAATCAGTGAATTGCGAAACCAGATTATTATAATTCTCACCATCAAATTATTATAAATTCAAGTGTAGACAATAACTCCAATCGATTTCTACTAAAAAAAATCAGATGTTTTCATAAGAGATTCTGAATTAGACATGATGGTCAAAAGCACTATAGTGTTAATGCTACAAAAACGGTACAACAACCAAGAGAATAAGAACAATCCCGCGTGCTGCATGACTTATTTTATGCACTAGTGGTGACGTTGATTAATCTGTTGAGGATTGTCTGATACTTTCAACTTCAAGGTTTTCGAGTTTTCAAATAATAATATTATTATTGGTATGACAGGGATAACATAGACAAGGTATGTGATGACGTCTACTAAAGACTTGACTTCAGCTACCATTAGCATCTAATTATCTATTCATAAACTTTTACTTTTGCAAAAAAAAAAGAAATCGCACAATAAAGCTCTATACAAACAATAGTTCAAATCAATCATAACAAAAGGGATCTTTTATTGTTACCTTGTAATTTGTTGAACGGTTTCATTACTAATAATCATAGCCATAAAAAGTAATTAAACATTCGATTCGTGGAAATGCCACGTTTTGTGCATCTACTTTTTATTTTGCAACTAGATTTGAAAGTTCTAAAACTTTAATTCTATTTTTTAACATTTGATAGTCAATAATAGTTGGATCTCTATTGATATTAAATGAATAAAAAAGTATACAAACCTCTAATCAAAATAGTATTGAAAGAACTACTTGCAAAGAAAAGTAACCCTATGAGCAAGCGTTATGTTTCTATGAGCCATCTATCATTAAAGTTTGTGTGTAAAATTGACGTCAACAAAAAACTCAATTCCAGCCTACAACATACACGAGAAGTGTGGCTAAACTGTTTTTGAACTAAGTTAAAAACTAAAGTTTTCAGAGTTGTAGCGAAGACAAAAACTAAAAAAAATGGAATAAACGGTAAACGGTATATGCTTCTAGAACATTTTTGTGGTGACATTACAAAAACAATTCCAAGCTAGCCAGTGTATTCTGGTTTGAAGAATGAATTTAACTAGTTTTGAATAGGGGGGATCATCCATATACTAGCATTGGATATAGACTATGTAAAGAGAAATTGTCTAAACTTCTAGTTAATTGTGGAAGACACACACCAGAAATAAATAAGAAAAGAGAAGTATATCTTTAAGCGCACGGACTTCCGTTAGTGCTAAGTCCTTGAGAATTTCAGCTACTACCAAAAAAGGAAAAAATATCCGTTGTCAAGTCGTCTATGTTATATCAATCTTGTTAGAGTGAAGAAGGATTCAGACTTTCGTCATTCTACTTGCATATTCAGCCGGGGTCGAATGTATAAACAGGTATTTTGGGGTAATATATCAAATGCATTTTTTTTGTCGGTGAAATTTCATTTCAGTTTAATCAAATCATGAATGTGAACTGCGTCAGGATTTCAATTCTTATTCTTATTTTGGAAAGTGAAATTTAAAAAGAATAAGGTTACTTCTCCGAAGCAAAAGTATTATAAGAACAGGGTAGTTTTGTCTAACAATAATATATTTCACAGAGTTTAAGAAATGGAATGACAATACAAATTGTGACAAGACAATACTATATAGATTGTTGCTTTCTTCAACGAAATTTTGATCTATTTTTGTTCTATTTTGAGCTCAGTGTTTCGTGTCAGTGATTTTGCCTTTGTTTGATACTCAGCTACATTTAATGGTTGCAGGTAGGTATAATTTCGTAATGGGAACCAGTTTCCTTTCAATTTTTTTTTTTGGCTGTTAAAAGAACGAAAAAGTTGAAAAAAAAAAAATGTTCATCCTTTGTAAATTGAATGCACGACCTCATTGAGTACCAATTTTACAAACAGGATTTTTTTTATTGGTGTTTCAGAAACGGGAATGGTAAATTTGTCACGTGATTTTTTAACAAAGGGCTCATAAATCACATACTAAAAAAAGGGAAAACGAGGGCTTGTAGTGGTTTTTTTTTGTCTTGACACAAGTTACTATCGAAATATACCACGTATTCAAAAACCACCTTCACTATACAATTCATAAGTTGTATTTGTATTGCTTCTTAAACCTTGTTTATTGACTATTTAACTCATAATAATCACAAACATATGAGCTATGGACGAGGTTGTTCCAAGACATGGTGATCATCATAACATCAATATCAAATATGGGTACTTCATATTTGCCCTAACAATAATTCAAATAATATTTTTCCTCCAAGTGAAATTTATTCAAATCAAGCGATGGAATAGTACTGGTCGATTCAGTAAATTCTGGTCCCAATTAACGAACCCTCCAATATGGTTAATGGTTACTGTTTGGCTATTAATTGTAATTTTCACTGGTGGTCATAAGATATCTGATTTCCTGGAAGAATATATCATATCTGCAAAAAGATATGGCAGAATGGCGTATTGTTTAATACCATTGAATATTTATTTGGTGTTACGTCCTACAAACTCGCCATTATTGAAACCAGGTTATTACTTAGAGAATATGAATTTGCATAAATGGACGTCACGAATAATTGTCTTTTGTAGTGCCATTCATGCTACTGGATATATATATAAGTGGGTTAAAGAGGGTACCATATTAAATAAACCCTTCAGATTTCTTAATTTATTAGGGGTGATTGTATTTGTATTTTTGGTTGTTTTGGCAATTATTTCAGTTAGAACATTTAGAAAGAAAATCTATTCAACGTTTTACCTCATCCATAATATCACTGCTTGGTCAATGGTCATTCTTATAACTTTCCATGCACGTCCCGGGGTTACAATTTTTGCAGTAATTAGTATATTATTATTAGGCTATCAATTGTATTTGAGATACTATTCTTCCTATTTGGTCAATTCATTAAAGGTCATTGACATCCCTACTTCAACTTTACAAATCATAAAGATCCCTCAACCAAATAAATTCCCCAATTGGTTACCAGGATCACATATTAGATTGAACTATACAATTCTGAAATTCAAATCATGGACAACGGCAACTCATCCGTTTACAATAGTCACCATCCCGGAAGATTCTGCCAATAATCTTACTTTGATTGTTAAAAAACCAAACCAATTTGTTGTTTACCCATTGGATAGTTATCTTTTAACTGGTCCTTATCCATCTCTTGCTCCTCCGTTTTTTACTACTGCTAACATTGTCAACATAATATGTGGTGGGTCAGGGATCTCATTGGGTTTACCAATCTATCATCATTTCAGGAGCATTAATCTGACGGTACCTGTAAAATTGGTATGGACAGTAAGGAATCAGAACGACACTTTTATAATGAATCAATTGGATATGACTGGGGTTCAAGTATATGTTACTTCTATTGGCGATACTAACTCGGAACTGCAAGAAAATCAACAGCATCAGGCTGTTCCATTATTTGTGATTGAAGAGGAAGAAGAGGAAGAAGGTCATGGATTATTAAATAATGAGAGTGAGAATGGAATTGAACTTCAAAATATGCCAGAAAGTAACGAGGAAAATAGTGAAACCATTACTATCAATAGTAAAAACAATAAAGACAATGAAGAAAGAAAGGAATATTTCAAATTTGGTCGACCAAAATTTGATGAAGTTTTTGCTATTGATGACCCAACGACAACTCATGATTTAGACAATAGTTGGGTTATTGCGTGTGGACCTGATGAATTGATATCGGATGCTAAACGTTGGTCGAAAGATAGAGGATATAGATTTTACTATGAGAAGTATGAAATGTGAATATTATGTGAATATATGAGTTTTTCTGTTAGTACCATTATGTTTATTTCTGTTTGAGGAAGTACTTTCTGGCCTTATCTGTAAAGGATGCAAAAGAGATTCAGTTTACAGTCTAATTTTTGGGAAAGGAAGAAAGGGGTAAAGGAGTTCCGTGATTGCCCAGATACTTCTAAATAGACATTTATCCGCTTATGTAATCATATATTTCTCGAGAATTTTGCATTCTAACCCTGGCTTTGTATTGAGTTCTATTGTTTAATTTCCTTTGCATTTTATTTTATTTTATTTCGTAGTCTACTTTATGTTTTATAAGATTGTGTTTGTTCCATCATCTAACATACCCAAACTTTCGTAACGAAATATTTAAGATCGACCTTATTTGTAGCACTTGCTTAATCACCTGAGTATTATTATTCTTCAAAATGTAGCAATGTCGGAACTCTATTGTTCCCTTGTCGAGACAAAGGATTGACGTAATACGGTCTTGCATTGTATTAAATCCTTTACATGACGAAGATATCTGCTATTCCCAATAGGATTTCTGTGGTGAGCATTACGGACTTTCGAAAATGTGTAAAATTTAAGATGAATCTACCTCTTCTTCTCTTTCGGAAAAAAAGTCTACCCATGTACACAATGAAAAGTGCTGATGCAGTACGAAAGTTTGCAAAATTGAAACCGCATGCTAGACGATTCAACTTGACAAGTTCAAGTCCCATATGAAATATTATTTAATATTGGAAAATATAGTAATATTATAATTTATCTGAATAGAATAATTTCTGCAGCTACATAAAGTAATAATAAATGTGGTAAAAGTGACATCATCAAGCCTCATTGGTATTGAAGACGCAAACAATTTTCAACTTGTGTGTGTGTATGGGAAGAGAGAGAAAAATAATATACAACAAAATAAACCAATCATGGCAATATCAATTGAAATACATTTTCTTGCTTTTGTAATGAACCGTCATTATACGTCATGTCCGTGAAACAGGAAACACGTCCTTTAACAATCCCATTAGTGACAAATCCAGAAGTGGCAACAACGTTATCAAAATTCACCTTTCAAAACCTTGACGATTTGAATGATCCCAAAAAGGCATACTTACTGCCCTTAGCCACCATTGCCCTCATCGATTTAAATGCATTTTTCGCTCAGGTTGAACAGATAAGGTTGAACTTAACAAATCAAGATCCAGTTGTGTGTGCCCAATGGAACTCAGTTATTGCTGTCAGTTACGCGTCTCGAAAATTTGGCATCACCAGAATGGATACAATTGCATCTTGTAAGTCAAAATGTCCCAATGTAATAATTGCTCATGCTGCAGTGTATAAAAAGGGGGAGTCACATTGGGCTTATGTTGAGGGATTGCCTGCTATTAATAAACATAAGGTGTCTTTAGACCCGTATCGACGAGAAAGCAGAAAGATTTTACGTGTCATTGGTAAATCGTTCGATTTAACAGAAAAGGCAAGTGTCGATGAATGTTACATCGATCTCGGCAGAGAAATTTATAAAAGATTGATAGATTTGTTTCCGCAGTTATCAAGAGGTTCTCGTGACAATCCTGAAAACAGCTATGCTAACTTGCCATTAATACCGCCAGCGTTACCCTTGAATTTGAAATGGGAAGGCGAAATTATCAACACTGAAAAAGAAAAATCTGAGGACAATGATATCGTGTCACCTCCTGTAATAGAAGATTGGGATGATATTTGTTTTATTATAGGATCACAGATACTATTGGAAGTACGTAAGGACATCTTTGAAGAACTAGGATATACCACATCTGCAGGGTTAGCAAGAACTAAACAGGTGGCCAAATTAGCGGCTGGATTCAAGAAACCTGATGCACAAACAATAATCAGAAATTCTGCTATAAATAGTTTCTTAACTAATTTTGAATTGACAGATGTTACAGGTATGGGTGGGAAATTGGGGGAGTCGATCATTAATAAAGTAAATGTGCCACCACAAATAAATTCAATCAGTTTTATTCGGGAAAATTTCAGCGATGCTTCAATAAAAGAGAAATTGGGAGGGGAACTTGGATTAAAGGTCTATAATATTGTCCGGGGTATAAACGCTATTGAACTACAATCAACGATTGAAGTCAAATCAATGACATCAACTAAAAATTTTACTAGCTTTGTGATAAGCAACTTATTTGACGCTTATGATTGGTTGAAGGTATTTGCAGGAGATTTACACAATCGACTAATTGACTTGGACAATGAAAATATGGAATTATCGTCCACGGAATTGTCTAACAAGTCTAAGGGAATAATGAAAAGACCAAAAACCTTAACTTTGGGTGTACTTTCGAAAAACGGAACCAGACAAACCAGACAAATGCAAATACCTATTCACAAAGATCTTGACAAAATGAAAGATATATTTTTTGAGAATGGCTGTGTCTTATTAAGAGAGTTTTTGGAATTCAACACACATATTAGTTTATTGAATAATCGTACTCCTGCGAAAGAGATATTCATATGGGACCCAAAAAAAGTCAAAATTATGGAATTAATAAACATGTCTTTGACAATTTCAAAATTCGTTCTGGTGGAAGACAGATTTACCCTTTTGAAAACCACAGATACTAGCTTTAATAAAGAGGAGCATATTGCCAAATTATTTCGGGACTACGAACAAGCACCGGGAACAATCAAATACTCATCTCCTCCACCACCACCACCACCAGCCCAGAAGAAAAGGAGCAAGAATGGCCAGTTGGATATTTTCGAATCTCTAAAAAAGAAATCAAAGCCTGGTGATTTTCTAGAAGAGCTCATAAAGACAAAAAAATGTCTGAGATGCAAACTTAGTGTAGACGATCCTGTAGAGCACAACGATTACCACATAGCGATGGACTTATCAAACAAACTAAATAATCATTAAATATACATATAAGAAATCGTGACTAGCCTTTTTTTTTTGGATAGTCGGCTTTCTTTTTTTTTTGGTTTTTGTTCTCATTGCTGCTATTTTGGGCTACCTATTCCATATTGGAAACCAATTTCATAATTCGTTCACGATCTTGTCGCTGATGTTCTTTTTCCTTTAATACCGACTCGGCAAACTTAGTGTCACTTGGTAGTTGAAGCTGCTTGATATCTGTAGTTTTGCCTTTTCTAGTGAGCAATCCGAAGGAAACTTTGCTTTTGTCAGTTGAAGGAGTTACTTGGTTTTTTTCAACAAATATCTTCCGCGGTGTTGGCATTAATAACTTCTTTCTATTGGAAGAAGTCTGGGATGAAGATTTATCATAAGAATCGATCAAAATCTTTTGGTATTCCTTATCAAGGTCGTCCATAAACTTTTTTTCAGCTTCTAAACGCATTCTGTCTTCTTCAGAAACTCCATTGTTTTCAATGTCACTAGTGTCATCTTCACATTCACTCTCATCATCATTATCTTCTTCGCTCTCGCCATCTTCGTCATCTTCATCTTCCTCGTCACCTTCATCTTCATCTAAGTCAATGTCATCAGTATTGTCATAATCTTCAGCAACGTCTTCATCGTCATCATCGTCATCAACCACCAACGCTTCATCACTGTTGTCTAAATAAGACTCTGCTTCTCTCTTTCTCTGAATCAGTTCCTGAAGTCTCTTCCCTATCTCTTGTAAAGTGTCATAACGCTTAACGGTGGGTATACTCTTGTATTTGGCAAATAAATCATTTAATTTAAAATCTAGCTCAACGGGTAATGGTTTTTCCTTGCAAAACAAGTAATATTGCAAAAAGGTTATAAAAACGCCCAATAAATCTTTATTTATGTCATTCCTCTTCTTCAATTCAACAGCACGGTTTTGTGCTTTCTTTTTGGAAGGAATATCGGTATCAATAAAAATAGATTTCAAATTATTCAACAATAAACAACACAATTGGATTCTGAAGTAATTATCTGGTAAATCAATTTCAACGTCCCAGTTATCCGGTAAAGGCTGGTTATTTGGGTGACCAAAACAAAGAATTCGGTACAATAAATCATTAATAAGTTTGAAATTTATCACCCTATGGTTGTACATTTCCGCCACAAATTTGACCTGTGCCATTCTAACTCGATTCATTCTATAATCATTAAGTTCCAATCCTCGGATGATATTTTCGATTGTGGTGTCAACAGTATAAACAACGATTTTCTTATATTTAGAAAAATATGCTTCCAAAACAGCGGCTAATGCTGGAATATTGTCATAATTAATCAATTCAGGATGAGCAAAGCAGTCTAAAATTGTATCACAACATTCCTTCTCTTGTTTCATGTGAATTTTTTTTAACAAATTCACTACCAATGGGAGTGAGGTGTTGTTCAATTCGACCCTGATTAACCTTTGGATAAATTGCAGCTTTGGCGATAGTTCGGGTTTCGTCTGTAAGGATTTCACCTTTGTTGTTGGGGGTTCAACAATAAGAAGTAAGTTATTTATTGCTAGCTTGTCATTAATTTTTAAATTAGGTCTCTTCAGTGTTTCCCTTAACATCTCTATCATTTCTCGCATCAAATCTTTATAGTCAGGATCATTTAACAAGAATCGACCCACATGTTCATAAAATACAGAAAGGATATCGATGTTGTTTGTAGAAGTGATATTCAAAGTCAATTTACGGATTTTGTGGAATATTATGTGAGTTGGAATCATTTTGAACTTAATCATTTCAACAAAAAACAAAATATTCTTAAAATTCAATTTGTTTTGATAAAGTTGCGATCTAAAACCTTTGTCCAAATAGTTGATTAATTCTTCAATCAAGTCGGATAGGTTCATCTCATTTATTTTAAGAAACCTGGTGTAGTACTTCAAGCTGTCAATGCTTGCTGCTTCCACGAAAAATTTCATAATTCTGTTTTTGGTTGCCTTATTATTCAAATTCAAGTTGTTGAACTCAATCACTAATTGATCCAATTCGTATGAGTTAATGTTTTCCATTTTTTGCAAAAACGCTTGAATTCTTTCCCCATCTCGAGATTGTGATGACCGTGATTCTTCATCTGTGTTTGGATGTGCCTCGATTAGCTCTCCTACCAGAGGGATTACAGTGTAGAAATTCTTTTCCTTGACATCTTCCCAAACACCATTAAGATCGTCTTCATTCATAGATTTGGATTTAACAACTTCCACTACGGTATTTGTCGGCTCCTCTTCCTCTTTATCTTGGTCATGTTGTTGAAGCTCGTTTGGTAAGGGAATATCAAGAATAGACGATACAAACTCAGAAGTAGACTTGAACTTTTCAAATAGCTTGGTGACATTTTCTAACTCGATCTGGTTTTCCTCCAATATGCGACCAGTTCTGATTGACGCCTTTTTACTTTTCTCAGTCACTTGGTGTACTCTCTTTTTCAACTCAACCAGTGTTTCAAAAATTGCCCTAGTATAAATTGTGAAAATTTGTTGAAGCACATTTCTCACCTCAAACTGTAATAGTTCATTATTAGAATCATAGATTATGTGGTGAAACCTTTTTAAAAAAGACTGAACTATTACTAAAGTGTTTCCCAGTTTAATTTTGTAGTTCAACAAATCCTTTAGCACAACAAGTATAATGGGCTCTGATGCTGATTTTCCATACTTTACCAATATTTCATCAGGTATAGTGTCTTTACTGCACATTTTCAAATTGGTGAAGATTCCGATTAAATAAAACTCCATAGTTAATTTCGAGAGATTTTTTTGTCTCGAGATACGGGCTGTTTCCTCTTTTTCGTCCATCACTTGGGTGGGACCTGGGTTAGACATTGCTGTCATTATATTTACCAAAAGCATTGGAGAAAACTGGGAAGTAAATCTTTGATGCAAAGCAGAAACAATTTCCATGGCGGCTAAGATGTCATCACTCTTGGAAACTTTTGACAAAGCTTCAGTCAACGAAGTTAGTACTTCACTTAAATATTTCTCAATAGATAATGTTTGAATATCTTTTAGTATTGACAGTGATGACTCATTGCTGATTGATTTTACTTTTTTTATGAATGTAGAATTCTTCTTCAATGAGGAATCTAGTTTTGAGACAGTTTCATATGTGAAGTCTCCTTCCCAAGCCTTTACATTCAATACATGTAGCTCGTTTCTTCTCTTATCCAACTCAATTGTCATATTTTCTGTGGATAGTAAAGTGTTGTCAATGATGATTTCCTCTATTCTTTTCCCTCTTCTTTTTGATCTTTGTATTTTTTTACTGTTTTTTTTTTGTCACAAGATTTGCAGAGCCAATTCTCATTTTTCCCGTTCTCCCTGTTGCCTTTATAGATCTCCGATTCTTACTATAAAGTGTGACTACATGTAACATAGATTTTTACTCAATTACATGATTGACAAGTTTAAACATCATTTATATACATGGAAATAAAAAGAAAATATCTATATATATCATTAGCAAAGACAGATGGTTATGCTAGCTTGATTAATTAGGGCATTGGAGCTAATCCTCTTTCTTTGTAGAAAACTCTACCCTTGTCCAACCCATATTTCTCTCTTATTTCATTGACACTTCTGTCAAATTGTTGTCTCCAAACATGAGCTCCAATTGGCAGTAAATTGTTTGATTCAACAAAAGATCTTATGTCAAAATTCTCTCTTGTAATTTCAGTGGGCTGTAATTCGTTCTTTTGTCTGAACACCCAAAGACAGGCTCTTTGAGCGGGGGTATTTTTTTCAGGGGTCAATGGTAAGTAATCCTTTAAAACTATTTTGTCGCCTTTGTTCAAAAGCTTTGACACATCGATTGTGTTATCGATGTTATTCAACAGGACATTGGCTAAGGCATAATGTAAAGTAGTTGAAAACGAGTTTTTCTCTAAATCTGGAGTATCTGGATTAACCAACAAAACAGTGTATAATCTTTCGTTACCTTCAACTTTATCAAACTCTTGCACTTGAACCACAGGAGGTTTTTCAACAGCAAATGTTGGCAAAATGGATCCTGGAGCAATCCAATCTCTAAATTCATGTTCAACATTGTGACTGAATTTCACCTTAACATCTGCTTCCGGTACCAAAGTTGGCAAAGTATCTGGAATAACATGCAACTGTTCCAATCTTTGCATTGTAAGCAACAAATCGTGTTCCTTCCATTTTTCCTTCAACAACTTTCTGTATATTGGTTGTGACTTGTCGATAACGTCAGCAGAATTATATTCAATATTGTATAATACTTCAGGATTTCTCAACTCGGTCTCAATTTGTAATTCTTCGATTTCTCTCTTGATGGAATTAGCCTTGGTGCTAGATTTATCTTCTATTTTTGTATATTCTTCTTGCAATTTTTCAAGTCTGCCATATTTCTTACTTGCATCAGCTTCTAGAATTTTATAGGCTTCAGAAAAAGTTTCATCAATAGCAATAGGAGAATGGTAAATCTCTCTAATATTTGAGTTCTTTATTGATGCCGGTCCTTGTTCATCGATTCCTTCAAATAATCCCTTTCTAATGTTTTCATTTTGAATTCTTAAAGATGGTGATCTCTTGGAAAAGTCGGACCAAAATCCCTTTGTCGAGGTACTTTGGCTTCTTTGGAATTGACGAGATATCGTTCTTCTCAACATCGTGTAGGCTATGGATTCTGATTTCTTCAAGAATAATGCTTGATTTCTGGGTTTTGAAAATTTTTTTTTTTTTGGTCTGTTTGGCACTATCACCAAGAGTTCTGGCGAATTTCCTTTTTTTTGTCCTTTGCGCCAATTACCAATTCACCTTTCTACAAAAATCAATCTAATCTAAAACCAGATGTAAATAACATTGATCTATAAGAACCTACATATGCATTATAGTTAAAATTATGACCAGCATAACTTTAACTATCTTAAATCAAATTACACTAAAAACAAAAAAGAAAAAGAAAAAGAAAATTTACTACTTCTACCACTCACAAATATTGACTACTGTCTCTTATGAGCTACTGGGTCCAAAGGAAGTTCTTTGATATCCATAAAGTTGTTGTGAGCACTCAAATCCATTCTTGGAAACAAACCATGAGCAGCTGGGTTAGAGTTTTCGTTGGCGTTGTCATGCAGCTGAAAAATATCATCCTGATTCCAACGGTTAACTCTATTACCGTTCTCATTATAATCTCCATCAAATAAGGCTTCTTCGTCGTCTTCCTCATCATCATCGTCGTCCTCTTCAAACTCAAGTAAGTCTAATTCCGGTGACGGTGAAAGCAAATCGTTGGTGAATACCGGTGACATTAAAGCTGGCGAAGTGGAAGAAGTTCGAGAAATCTGATCAGCAGTTAGAATATTGCCACTAGTTCTCAACTTTTTCTTATTGGTACGAGTTGCGGTATTCCTTTCGCATAAATCTTTGTTTAAATTTAATATTTGAAATTGTTCTGTAAATTGTGGCTGTAGTTGTGGCTGTGCTTGTGGTAATTGTTCGAGGTGATGGTAGTATTGCTTTGGATCGAAATTAAGTCTTGTTGAACCTTTGGAGTTTGTAGGTGATGTTGACACCTCTCGTGAGGCGTCTATACTCGGGGCTTCTAACTGTATAATACTATCATTGAAATCCTTTGACTGAAACAGGTTAAGAAATGAATGCACCGACTGGAAATTTGTGTGTTCTTTGAATGATTCTGGGTTGTACGACATGTTGATAATTGCCTAATGTATAGAATATTTGCGTCTTGTTGGTACACGGATAGATGCTTTCTCTGGAAAGCTACTTATTATTTCTTTCTTTGTTGTATAAAAGCACTGTTATGGTTTGAGGATTAGAAAAAAATTTTTGAAAGTTAAGAAAAAAAAAATCTCAATCTAGAATAATGGATGATAATAATGGTTGAGGAGTAAACCTAATATCTCACTACTATTTATTTTTAAAAAAGATCAAGAAAGGACTGCCTTGTATATTTAGTTATGAATATTGATAGCAATGTATAAGTCGAAGATGTATGAGGGGACACAGAGTGAGCAATAAGTTCTGTTTATCAGAGACTTTAGTATCATTGTCCAATCCGTTTACGAGTTTTTCGTTTCTTAAACCCACACTCGGCGAAGATAACAAATTTATTATTAACAGCCACACCCCATCTTTAGCAATTCCGTACACTTCATTTCCCCTCCAGTTAGAAATTAGCTTATACAATTATAAAGAAAACCAGCTTTATATTAAAGAACTACAAAATTTGTAAAGGTTTAAACTAATAAAGGAGATTATTATCACAAGTAAAAGCAAATTAAAATATCGTCTCAAAGATTACGTTATATGCCATTTGTATTGATCACATAATCACACACATACAAAAAAATAAGCAAAAAGATTCAAAATAATGTTCTGTTCTAGTGTGTGATTTCAATTGTCCGTTGATGCATTATTTTCTTTCCCATTTTTGTCACTCTTGGTGGGAGGTTTATTACTATTAAATTCAATTATTTGCCGTTGCAATTCACATATATAATTGGCCATCGATCGATTCCGTGCTTCTAAACTCTCAATCTTCTGTTTTAGCTGATCGACCTCTTTGGCCTTGCTCTCCAACTCTTTGAACTGGTTTGCTTTACGAATGCGGAAAGCACGTTGAGCGTTACGATTCTGCTCAGCTCGTTTAGTCGTGGAAACTATTCGGTGACCATGTGTTTTAGGTAACTCTGGATCGACTTTCACTTCAAGGGAGCTGGCCGATGGACTTCCTTGTGTTTGTGAAGCTATTGCATGTGCTGATAAATCTTGTACCCTACCATAGCCTGGGCCTATACTTTCTGTGCCTTTGGGACGTGAATTAGTGGTATTTGATTGTGTCACTGCACTAGCAAATTGAGGTGTCTCGTGACTGTTAACACTCTCCGCTTTATTACTTTTTGTCCATGATGTAAAAACATTCATACTGTAAAAGATCTAATATTCACTTGGTATCTAATAAATTGCAGCTCTTTAATTTAATTTATGTCCACTCAAAAGGGGTTTTGTTTTGGTTTTGACGGATGGTAAACAGTTAAATCTCGAGGGTTTTGATTTTTCTAAAATAAAATAAAATAAAATAAAATACAAAATACAATGAAAACTGTAATCGAAATGAACCTATGTCAATAAACTTATACCAAGAGAGTTTATGCAAATGATGAAATC
The DNA here is from genome assembly GCF_000182965.3 of Candida albicans SC5314. Lineage (NCBI taxonomy): Eukaryota > Fungi > Ascomycota > Pichiomycetes > Serinales > Debaryomycetaceae > Candida > Candida albicans. The sequence continues at coordinate 758,864 of NC_032090.1, forward strand.
AAGTTGTTGATAGAATGTGTATATACTTTGGGTCAGTAGCAAGAAATCTTGATTTGTAATTTCTTTGTCAGCAAGTTTGAGTGAGTGAGAAAAATAAATTGGACGAAAAAATGTTGCTCCCCTTCCACACTAAAAGAGAGCGTTTTTGTTTCAGGTTTGTGCTACTATCGAATAAATATTTGTGTGCCATTTTAATGAGGTGTGAGAAATTGTTATTCAACCATATTTGCTTTGGTTTTACTGAAGAGCTATTATAACTAAAGGTATTATCGGAGTTGCTGCAATTTTATTAAACACTAAGTGTTATCAATTCACTAGAGTAGTTTGTTCCGTAGAAGAGAAAGCAATAATTTAGAGCACTATGTAAATTCCATAGTATAATAATAAAGTCGTGTCTAGACGAATAACGAAGATAGTAGCTGGACCTTCTCCAATCTTCATCAACAATGTCAAATGCTTCTCTTTTCTTTTCCCCTGAAAAAAAACAAAAGTTTAAACTTTGATAGTCATCACTGGATATCAACATTCAATACTTTTCTCATGGTACTACTGGCATGTAATTGAATTATGAAATTCCCAAAACTACGAAAAAGAACTGTGTATTGGGCTGTTTTGACGGTTTTTGCACTTTTCACTATACACTTTGTATTCCAATATAAGGAGCACAACAGCCACCGAGTACAGCCTATCGTATTGATACCGAAAGCTTTTCCGTCTTTAATTCTAAATTCTTTTGACACTCAAAATGAAGAACTTGTCCCCATAAAGCTACTAAAAAATTGCCAAATTATACGCTCCTATCATACTGGATATGAAGAGAACACGAAGTTGCTAGGACAAGAACCCCAGTCCAACTTTCACAAGTTTAATTTCACAGTGTTCAGCTCAATGAAGCCAATCGGACTTGATCTCAAACAATGTCAACTACTAAGCTCATCATCACAAGTAGAGGTCAACGATGCAGTTAACATGGATGCTTCATTACACGATATACTTGGCAAATTATTACAAGATATACGGCATGGGAAGTTGGAATATTTGCAAGAAATAGCACCATTTTTTCTCCCAGAATTACAATTACAGCTAAATTTAAACATTGTTGACCGATTTTGGTATCGGTTCTCAGGGAGCTCGATATGGTTGGATCAGTATAATATGTATTTCATGATTTCTCGAATTGCTTATTCACCACATGGAGTTAAGAACCAACCAGTTGTCTCCTTAACTTATGGCCAATTATTTGATCGAAACTGGAATGAAGTCAAAAATATCAATTTGTTAGTTCCCAGTAATGACCCTTCAAAGAACGGTGGACATGATTCTTTTAGGATCATCTCATTCCCGTATTTTTTACCGATTCCATTCTGGCACGATATCGATAACACCGATGGAAATTACTTCGGACCAGAGGATCCACGATTGATACTAGTGAGGAACAAGCAGGGATATGAAGAACCATTACTTATATTCAACTCATACCACAGGAAATTTGTGCATTATGATGATGATGAAGATTCTATTATGGGGCAAACTGTCAAATTTCAGAGATCGATGTTTATGTGCTGGCCATGGCAGTATCAAATGGGGAAACTGAATGTTGAAGGTACAAGCAACCCTGAGTATGACAACAAAGTGTATAACAGAGTGATCGAGTTAAAGGTGAAGCTTTTGGCGGATATGAAGAGTCAGAAGAATTGGACTCCGTTTATTAGTGAGGATAGTACAAACAAGTTTGATTCCTATATTTATTTTGTGTATCGGTGGGCAAATTTGGATGTTTTGAAATGCAGCCTACTTGGGGATGTCGCAGGTGACTGTGTTTTTGATTATAGATTAGACGAAACGCTAGTGCCGCAGAACAAAGTAGGCCCATTACGAGGAGGCACCCAATTGGTTAATCTCCGCCAAGTTATTCCTAGATCAGTCTATCACCGCTTGCTACCTTCTCATCGTGAGATATTTATTGGGTTTGCTCGTACTCATTTAGATAACTGTGGTTGTGGTAAAGTTATGTATCGTCCGAATTTGGTAATCCTCGTTAAAGATGCAGCCGACAAAACGTACTATAAGATCAGTCACATATCGCTGTCGTTGTCTTTTGATGTGCCAATAATCGGATGGAATGTGTACAAACCTGATGACTTGTGTTTTGATTCCAATGTTTTAATACCTTATAGTGTATCGAATTGGAATATCACATCTTTGGAGTTAGATATAGAGGGTGGAAGATGGGTCTCCAATGACCAATTGACATTGACATTGTCAATTAGCGACTCGACAGTACATAGACTTGATATCAGGGGTTTGTTTCAATCAATTTTAGATTTGGCTGACCGGAGTTTGTTTATCCCGGTTGACAGGGAAACTAGGGTAATTGATGAATTTCAAAATGGTTTACAAAACCCAGGCAGTAATCCTCTTAACCAGGATGTGAATCTGCTAGGAGTCAATAACGATAACATAGTATGTGCTTTGGATGCATCTGTTGAATTCTGTTTTGAGTATGGGGCTAAGTTTAGCATCCCCAAACAAGAGGAGTTCTACGAGGTTGAGCAACAAGAATTCAACGAAGAGCTAATTGATCCTAAGAAACACCAGTATTTCAAAATCTTGGGTAAGTATTTATATGATCATGCTCTGGTTAATAGTTAGCTGCAAAGAATTTGTTGTCACATAAAGTGAACTAATAGGATTACTTAAAAATGTTAACTACTATAGAGAATAGTTTGAAATAGAAGGGTGGAAATGAAAGAGCAGAACATAGTTCTTGTTATTTTATGAGAGCTGAATCATTTCTTTCCTGTAATAGTAATCACTGATCAATGATAAATCATCACACTTCAAATTAAATCATCTTATTGACATTCTTGTTATGTTTTCAGCCAACTACATAAGCTGGCAAAGGCACTTAACTACTAGATTTGGTTCAGTTGCTAAGTTAGCTGGTGTTCAACTTTGTAGAAATATAAAACTGAAGGTTTTCACAGATAATTAGTAGTCGCTTCTTGATGATGTGACACAAATGCACGTTTTTGAATGTATCATATTAATGACATGTGTAATCATATATGCAGTTGCTTACTGCAGATTATTTGCTCGAAAAGCAGGAACGATAAGCAATTACATGCAACCTGAATATACTCCACTCAAAACATAGCAATGCATATGAGAAATGATTGATAATGTTTTAAATCAAAAATTATCTCTGTTCAAATTAAATTGGAAATACAATAATTGACAGGCATCTACCTATATCAATTATTCTTTATCTATGTGTGGGGAAATGTAAAGTTTGACGTTTTAATATTTCTTAAAAGTAACTTTATCTGAGATTTCAAAATCTCTGCATATTCTTAGAAAACTTTTTGAAGCAAAGTATCTTGTCTGTAATCTAAGAAAGAATTATTAAATATTCTACACGAAATTTCGGGTTTAAGGTTTCTCTTTTATCACACAAACACAAGCAATCAAAAATTCTCCACCTTGTTTCTTTTTTTTTGCAATGAGATAATAGAATAAACTCATCGCATATACTAAACTTTCAACTACTTGGTAGTAAAAATGCTATAATATTCTCAATGTTACCAAGTATCAATGATATGCTGCAACTATGATCATATAATTCACATCTACAGTATTCATTGTTGTAGTTTACATTGTCAAGTCATCCTTTTTTTTTTTCCTTTTTAGTATCATTTCAGTAGAACTTTTGAGATGATGATTAAAGAACCATGTTCGGTATTATGAATTGATGTATCCTTGAGTTTTCTTGTTATCTAACGGCTCTTTTCAACAATCTTTCTGCAAATTGCCCCTCTATCAGTGTTAATTTTCTACAAAATAAATTACGTGAGAGGATAACTCAGATAAATTCTAAAATTTCAAGTATTCTAAATTCCGAATGTAGGTTGTATCAGTTTCACTATATTATTACTGATAGTAAAACTGGAGAATCAGAAAAGGGTAAAATTCAGCCAATTGTTAGTTCGGCATTAAAGTGAAATATATTTTTCGAGTGGGGGTGAAATGTAGGGGAAAAAAATGGTGGGGAGTTAGAGGTTAATGGCGGGGTCCGCACCGAGAACTATCATTGTATTCAGCATTGTTTTTCCAACTGTAAGTAATTCGTGTACAGATACAGGAAAAAAAAATTCAATGCAGGTATACTATGGAGATTAGTGAATCACTGTTTAGTTGAAAACAATATTGTGAGTTTGACATCTCTTCCATATTCCTAATGATAGTAATTCCAAAGTGAAAAAAAAAAAAAAAGAAACAAGCTCCACTTCTCCCCACCATTACTCCTTTTGTTAAGGACTTTATCTGCAATGCATTTATCACCAAAGCATTACTTACTACTAAATATTCAAAAGTTCATACAAATTGTATTGTGTGGAGATTCCATTAACAGTATAGATTGTGGGGCTAATGGAGTTTATCAGAAAAGTATATAAAGGGTCACTTGTCCAATCTTGTATTTGTAGTTTTTGCATTTCAACATCATCAACTATTTTCACTAATCGTAACTATGTCAACTATCACTTTAACAAGAGAATCCCACAAAAACCCAGCAAAGTTTAGAATTAAACACCAAGACGAATTGGACATTTTGGGTCCAAATCGTAAGGACCGTTTTGCYATCAATGAAGACTTGCCAACCATTACTACTACTTCAAAAATCGCCATTATTGGTGCTGGATTTGGAGGTATGGCCGGTGCCATCAAAACTATGAACAAGTATGATGAACACGATATTCAGATCTTTGAAAGACATGACAACTTTGGTGGTACTTGGTATGCCAACACTTACCCAGGATGTGCCAGTGATATTCCTGCTTTTTGGTATTCATTCTCATTTGCGTTGACGTCTAACTGGAGTAGAATTCAACCACCACAATATGAAATGGAAGAATACCTTTTGAGAATTGCTGAACAGTATAAATTGAAAGAAAAAACAAGATTCCAAACTGAAATCAAYAAGTTTGAGTGGGATGATGTGAATGGTGAGTGGACCTTGTATGCACAYGATGTTAAAACTGGTCAAAGAATCCTTCACAAAAGTAAGCTTTTACTTGCCTGTCAAGGTGGKTTAGTTCAYCCTWTKCAATTACAAGCCGAAGGATTGGAAAACTTCAAAGGGGCATACATGCATTCAGCTCTTTGGGACCATTCTGTTGAYTTYAAAGGKAAAAAAGTCATTGTGATTGGTAATGGGTGTAGTGCTAATCAAACTGTTCCTGCTTTGCTTAATGATCCCAAATATAGTGTTGGTTCATTGACACAAATAGTGAGATCACAGCATTACATTTTGAAACCCCTCCCTAGAATACTTTACATACTTTACCGTTTATTGTCATTCAACTTTATTGCATTATACTTTGTTCGTTTAATTGTTGTTTTTGGTGCTGAAATGAGGGTACCATTGTTCAAAGGTGAWGGTATTATTTCCAACTATGTCCGTAAAGTTACCACTGAAGCATCCGTTCTGTACATAAAAGAAGTTGCTCCAGAAAAATACCATGACAAACTTATCCCAGATTACAAGATTGGTTGCAAAAGATTGATTTTTGATTACAGCTATGTTCCTTCTTTGAATGATCCTAGAATTGACATCAAAACAGAAGGAGTTGCTAGAGTTGTTGAAGATGGTGTTATATTGGAAAGTGGTGAACACATTGAAGCTGACATTATTGTTGCTTGTACTGGTTACAATTTTACTAAAAGTTATTTCAATTTCGAGATTCTTGGTCGTAACGGAACTAGCATTACCCAACTTTGGAAAGATGAAGGTCCAACTGCTTACAGAACTCTTCTTGTTAAACAAGCTCCTAATCTTTGGACAATTGGAGGTTGTAATTCAGCTACAGGTCATGCATCAGTTGTTATGGCACTTGAGAATGGTATTGATTATTTCCTCAAGACTGCCAAACCGGTCATTGAAGGAAAATCTAAATCAGTTAGAGTTACTGACGGTGCTTATGACAATTGGTTCACAACTATTCAAAGTGAGTTGAGAAAATCTGTTTTTGGTAGTCCATTTGGTGGCTGTGTCTCCTGGTATACTGTTTCTAAAGTCAATTCAACTGTTTATCCTTGGAGTCAACTTAACTACTGGTGGAAAACTCATTTCCCAAACTACAGTGATTTGATCTATGAACCATTTGCTGAAAATAAGAAAAGAAGATAAAACACTTCTAAAGACGTGTTCTGGTTCTCATATGTTACATATATTTGAATACGTATTGTTTTTTTCTACTGTTGTGTATCCCTTGTTTAGTAAAATGAAAAATTGTTTTTAACTTAAGTTGAAGCAGAATGTAATGTAAACTGAAGTTCAAAATAGGAGTTCAGAGTTGTAACAAAGGATAACCAGTATAATGCATGAGATTAAAAAAGCACCCTTTCTATTCTTGTTTTCAAACTCGCGGAACTAAAAAAGCAAAAAGTATTTTTGATGTCAGTGGGTTTTATAAAAACTAAGAATAGAGGTAGACTTGGAAAAAGGGTGCGTTCCATTTTACACCGTGTTGCAATGTTTTGTATTGTAGTTTCAGTTAAGTCCGTCACACAAGCTCTGTTTTTTTTTGGTGGGGGGTAGACCAGGTGACAATAATAGATTGGGGGAGCGGGGTTCAATGTGATACGTTTGTTAATTATTACACCGAGAACCTGACAGGTCCATATTTATCTGTAATTCTTGTTATTGCACAAATGGTACAGGAGAATCTGTGTCTCATAACCGGTACTGTTTGAATTGGTCTAAGTATACAGATTGACTCATCATCTTGGGCTAATTTATTTTTCGTTTTGGTTTTTTCACCAAAATGGAAACTCATTTCCATATATACGGTGAAAGATCAGGTACTTATGAATATCAAAAACAAAAGAACTATTCTCATAATATTTTTAGGAAATTTCCTTATTCACCAATCAGATTGAGTCCGTCGACACGGAAGAACTAATCAATGAATTTGCCACAGTTGTAAATCCAGATATGTATATAGTACAAAATTATGTTTAAGTAAGTTGAAAATGAAGATTATGACGCAAGAGTGTTAGAATATATTTGGTGACAGGTACCACTGCCACTATAAAAGAATACAAGCTATAGTGAAATTGATATTTCCATTATTTTTCCGTTATAATCAGTAACAATAGTAGATTGTGATGTATAAACCATAGAAGCCAACTAACTGAAAGAGCGGATAAGAAGGGAAAAAAGAAATAATATCCGTAAATTGAATGTGATTGCAATAAAAAGCAAAAACATTGAATGTAGATAACGATAATGAAAATTAATTCATAAAGTAAAGACTAAAAAAAAAGAATTACAGTACTGGTAACATTAATTGGTTGTTGATTGAAAAATTCACATGAGGTAGTTTCCCTTACCAAAAAAAATAAAGAAAACTAGTCTAACTAAAAATGGAGAGAATCAATATTATTCCATGCACCATGCGGAGATAGTACTGTCTACGTAAACAACTCTCTAAAGTTGTCATAAAGGTATTACCAACAACAACATGAAAAACAAAAAGTATAAATAACTCCCCTCATCCTCTTCAATTATCTTTTGTTGTTTTAAGGTCCTACATTTTCAAACTTTTTTCTTTTCTATTTTCATTTACTTGACATTCCAGAATTGAATTTATTAACAACAACAACATATTCATCGTTATGTCTGTCATTACATTAACAAAAGAGTCTCACAAGAACCCAGAAAAGTTTAGAATTAAACATCAGGATGAGGTGGAGATATTAGGTCCACATCGTAAAGACCGTTTTGCCATCAATGAAGACTTGCCAACCATAACCACCACTTCTAAAATTGCCATTCTCGGAGCCGGTTTTGGAGGTATGGCAAGTGCAATCAAGACAATGCAAAAATACAATGAGCAAGATATTAAAATTTTTGAAAGACATGACAACTTTGGTGGTACTTGGTATGCCAACACTTACCCAGGATGTGCCAGTGATATTCCCGCTTTATGGTATTCATTTTCGTTTGCATTGACATCCAACTGGAGTAGAGTTCAACCACCACAGTATGAGATGGAAGAATACATTTTACGAGTTGCCGAACAATTCAAATTAAGAGAGAAAACTAGATTTCAAACTGAAATCAACAAGTTTGAGTGGGATGATGTGAATGGTGAGTGGACCTTGTATGCACATGATGTTAAAACTGGTCAAAGAATCCTCCACAAAAGTAAGCTTTTACTTGCCTGTCAAGGTGGGTTAGTTCATCCTTTGCAATTACAAGCCGAAGGATTGGAAAACTTCAAAGGGGCATACATGCACTCGGCTCTTTGGGATCATTCTGTTGACTTCAAAGGGAAAAAAGTCATTGTGATTGGTAATGGGTGTAGTGCTAATCAAACTGTTCCTGCGTTACTCAACAACCCTGATTACAGTGTCGGTTCGTTGACTCAGATTTCAAGATCCAAGCATTACATTTTGAAACCCCTCCCTAGAATACTTTACATACTTTACCGTTTATTGTCATTCAACTTTATTGCATTATACTTTGTTCGTTTAATTGTTGTTTTTGGTGCTGAAATGAGGGTACCATTGTTCAAAGGTGATGGGTTTATCTCCAAAATTGTTCGTTGGATAAACACAACTGCTTCCGTTAGCTATATGAAAGGTAATGCTCCTGAGAAATTCCATGATATGATTATTCCTAATTACAAAATTGGATGTAAAAGATTAATTTTTGACTATAATTATATTCCATCGTTAAATGACCCAAGAGTTGACATCAAGAATCAAGGAATTGATAGAGTTGTTGAAAATGGAATATTATTGAAAAATGGAGAACACATTGAAGCTGATATTATTGTTGCATGTACTGGGTATAATTTGAGCAAAAGTTACTTTAATTTTGAAATTGTTGGTCGTAATGGAGCAAATATCTCTGAAGAATGGAAGAAAGATGGTCCAAGTGCTTATAGAACGCTTTTAGTCAAACAAAGTCCTAATCTTTGGACAATTGGGGGTACCAATTCAGCTACTGGACATGCATCTGTTGTCATGGCAATTGAGAATGGTGTTGATTATTTCCTCAAGACTGCCAAACCAATCATTGAAGGAAAAGCTAAATCAGTTAGAGTTACCGACGAAGCTTACGACAACTGGCTTACAACTATTCAAAAAGAATTGAAAAAATCTGTCTTTGGTACTCCATTCGGAGGTTGTGTTTCCTGGTATTCTGATGCAAAGGTCAATTCAACTGTCTACCCTTGGAGTCAATTTCATTATTGGTGGATTACACATTTCCCAAATTATAAAGATTTAGTATATGAGCCATTAAACGAAGACAAAAAGAGGAGATGAGTTTAAAATGAAATATAGATATTAAAGTAAGTAGATAGTTTTATTGTGTTATTTTTTTTTATAGTTTTATTTATATTTTTTTGGTTATGTATAGGAAAATAACAAACGAGTTTCCTTTTAGCTTTTTTTTGCAACAAAAAGTGTGTAGTTATGTTGTTGAAAATTGTAGACTAATTTATTATTAAAAAACTTCTCTTTAATCATTTGCTATCTAAGTCATGCCAATTGAGTTGATTCTTTCTCCGCTCATGAGACCGGCAGTCCATGCCAAATCGATTTTATTTGCTCCTCATCGTAATGCTTCACATTATGTCCCAAGAATTAAAGAACTCCCTCCACCAGAAACTATTTCACAATATGCTGTAATAAGAAGAATAGGTACTGGTAGTAAAGTGTTTGATGTTTTTGATACTCAAAGAGGAAAATATCCTACTGGTCCTCAAGATCCCAACGAAAGAATCTTTTGGTTCAAACGTTCACGTGCTGCTAAAGGTGGTTATACAATGTTTTCCCAAGATATTCTACACACGGGACCAAATGGCGAAGATGAACCCATTGCCAATGTCAGAGCTGGGTTGAGAGGCAATGTTCTATTAATTCGAGCTTCACAGGCTCCTGCTGCTGAGTTAGGCTGGCACATAATCAATCATCGTGTGGATGCTATTGACACGTATAGAATGTTTACCCTATGCGATGGTAATACCTATCAATGGACCTATCGAGGTCAATGGCTTGAGAAGGTTTCCAATGTTGGTGAAAAGGAATCAGAAGTTCGAGAAAGAATCGGCCGTGTGGTCCCCAATGGTGATTTTGGGTTTACCTTGTTTATCGATGAATCGAAAATGGTTCGAGAAATGGCATTAAGTACTGCGTTGTGCTCATACATTGATCAGTGGAATACTAATCTTGAAGTCGGAGGGATTTACTATGGACGCCAAAAGGGACAAGTACGCTGGAAGAGAGATTGATTAGATATGTGTATTAGTAGTAGTTCTGTACATTAATGAATTTGATAATCTCTTTGACTTTCCCGAATAGGACAAATTAATGTTGAGCTATTTGCCCAGATCAACTACAAATGCTTTTTTTTTGTGTGTGTGTCGATGTGGTGTAGTAGTAGTTTCGTGAAGCGAGCTCCGATAACAACAACAACTTAAATATATTCAATTATTACACAAAACTCACCAGTTATAGTTGGTTGGTTGGGAGAGGGGGAGGAATACCAATTCCTAAACTACACAAAATGAATAATAATAATAAAGATGAAAAATTGTTGAAAAAAAAATTTGTTTCAATTTTACCATTATCTTCTTGTTAATTCTATCCCCACAAATAATTCAAAGTATAAATAGTTATGTGAAAGCACCCATCTGCAAGTTGGTTTTTTTTTTGTATTTATATTTTTCATCTCTCCTTACTCAATTGTTTCTTTCTTCCTTCGTTTTTCATTGGCTCCTTCTAGTCTAACAACAAGTTTCAGTTTTAAGATGCAGAGAACACTTATCAATACTTCGTTGAGGCAAGTTCAAAAGAGATTTAATTCAACTTCTGTGACTGCAAGCTATTTCCCTGAAGAACCCAAAAACCCAATATTTCAGACGGAAACAATCCCCGGTCCCAAATCAATTGCTTTAAACAAAGAGCTTGGTGAAGTTTATGATAATCATGCAACTTACTTTGTGACCGATTACTTCAACTCTTTAGGGAATTATATTAGTGATGCTGATGGTAACAAATTGTTAGATGTTTATTGTCAAATTTCATCAATTGCTTTGGGTTATAATAATCCAGAATTAATAAAGGCAGCCAAATCAGACGAAATGGTCAATGCGATTGTTAATCGTCCAGCTTTGGCATGTTTCCCATCTACCAATTACAAACAAATTCTTGAAGAGGGTCTTTTAGCAGCTGCGCCACCAGGAATGGACAAAATATGGACATCATTAAGTGGATCTGATGCCAATGAAACTGCATACAAGGCAGCATTTATGTACCAACATGCAAAATTAAGAGGTGATAAGGCATTTACTGAAGAAGAACTTGCCACATGTATGGAAAACAAAACCCCTGGTGCCTCTGACATGTCTATTTTATCATTTGATAAAGGGTTCCATGGGAGATTGTTTGGTTCTTTGTCAACTACAAGATCCAAAGCAATTCATAAGTTGGATATTCCTGCTTTCCCATGGCCAAGAGCCCCATTTCCACGATTGAAGTATCCATTAGAAGATTTTGAAACAGAAAACAGAGATGAAGAACAAGGTTGTTTGTATCAGTTGGAATCAATAATTGAAAACTCTCCAAGTCAAATTGCAGCCATTATCGTGGAACCAGTTCAATCAGAAGGAGGTGACAATCATGCCACGTCATTCTTCTTTCAAGGTCTCAGAGACATTACCAAAAAACATGGAATTTTATTCATTGTGGACGAAGTCCAAACTGGTGTTGGGGCATCAGGAAAAATGTGGGCCCATGAGCATTGGAATTTGACTACTCCTCCAGATATGGTGACATTTTCCAAAAAATTTCAGGCTGCTGGATTCTATTTCAGTAATCCTGATTTACAACCAAAATTGCCATATAGACAGTTCAATACTTGGTGTGGTGACCCATCCAAAGCCATTTTGGCAAAGGCCATCTATCAAGAAATTGTCAAATCTAACTTGGTGGAAAGAACTGCTGAGGTTGGTGATTATTTATTTGAGAAATTACTGTCAATCTTATCAAGATTTCCTGATAAAGTCTTCAATTTGAGAGGAAAGAACTATGGTACATTTAAGTCTTCAATTTGAGAGGAAAGAACTATGGTACATTTATTGCCTGGGACTGTTCAAGCACTGACCTTAGAAACAAAATATTGGCAGCATCAAGAGAACAAGGACTCAATATGGGTGGCTGTGGTGATCAATCAATCAGATTAAGACCAACTTTATTGTTTGAAAAAGAGCATGCTGATATATTTCTTGGTATTTTAGAATCAGTTTTGAACAAATTGTGATAAATTTGGCTGGTTCTGGTTCATTTAATATCTATGTTTTCCTTAGGTTTGTGTATTCAAAAAAAACGTGATTAATAGTAAGATAATTAATAATATATGGTTTAAAAAATGTCATTTTTGTAGCAAGATTTTTCAATTACTGTAAATGTTCTCGTTGTTGATTTTATTCAATTGGGTAAACTTTTCCAGTTCAGAAATATAAGAATTAAGTATATCAACTGTTACTTCTTTGAGTCTCATATTTTTACAACTTTTTTGATGAAAAATTCGACGAAAAAATTAAGAAAAGCTTGAGTGTTTCGGTACTTTGAAAACTGAATTGAATTGTTAGTATTACATGGTTGAATCTCTTAAATATCAAAAATTTTCTCTTATAAAAGCATTAATTAGTTGTTTTTGAATGAAAACAAAGATCAATCATGGATACAACATGAATTTGACATTGAAGAGATTTGCCAATATTGTAAGGTAAGGAAATCACGATTTTTTGTTTTCTCGTAAAACGTCCGATATAGTGTAATGGCTATCACACGACACTCTCCATGTTGTGATCCGGGTTCGATTCCCGGTATCGGAGTAATTTTTTGTTTACCTTTTTTACTTACATTGCTAGGATTTTTTTTTTTCGAATTATTCCAAAACTCTATCACATGTCAACAATTCCCTCAGAATGTTATTAGATATGGGTAAATGGTTATGATCTCCAAGGTTTATTTGTATGATTTGATTTGCAGGAGAAACACAAAGATGAATGAAAGATCGGAGAAGACCAAACTTATGTGAGATTACTTTGACAGATTCGATCAAGTACAATAAATTAGTAATGGTGAAGTCGTCTAAAATCAACATGAAGTTTTAGTCTCTAGGATAAAATAAGTCGAATGGAGAACAACCTCTCAACTTCTGCTTATTAAATATCAACAACATGATTCTATACTTCCTCAATCCAAATATATTCCATTGGGAAAGCACGTTAACTTACATCAATGTTTTTTCACGGGAGGAGAATGCTTTTTCAAGACTTTAGATACTGCATATATGCTAAGATACATATAATTAGTGATTACAGTCAATTGTGAACAGAGCAATTTACAATTGTTAAATACCATCATATTTTAACAATCGAGACTTCATTAGCGTTTGAGCGTCGATCAACTTGCTAAAAATAGGAGGTAAATAACAAACAATAAAATATTTCAGTTGAAAGAAGGTTCTTCCTGTTTGTTTGTCCATTCAATTATCCCCCCTCAAATCACCAACATGTATGCAAAATTTACCCAATCACAGAAGAATTGGAAACCTTTGGATCGTAGAGAACGTGGTTCAATTATTATATTCCCAAAAATGGTACTGAACTTAAAATAGAAATTTCCTGATATGTGCAAGCAATGGAGAAACCATTTGCTATTAACCAAACTTCAAGAACATGTGGTGCATTATGCATTGAAACAACTACCATTGCTAACCATTTTGACCACAAGCTCATCAAATTGTATTAATATTTTGCGTAGATACACTTTTGATATGAAATTTCCATTGTGGACACTGGTTAGTTTAAATATAATGTGATTGTTTAATTTTCATGAAGTGTACGGGCTACCAACCATTTTGACTAGTTAATATGCTAATGTTAATTGTAATACCAACATTGCTATTTTTGCAACATGACACAATAACACTATCTTGAGGGGGAGAAGGGAGGGGGGATATTAATTTACATTAGGAAAATCCATGTCCAATCACAATTCACTATGGCGAAGACAGTAGATCTGACAAACGACATTCCAAAACTATAAATAGACACTAAAATACTGACATAAACTAATTTTCATGACTTATATTTCCCATATCAACAACAGCCAAACCAAATCAAAATGTTGTTTAATGTTTTATCTTTAATTTGCTTAGCTATTATTACTAATGCTGCCGTGGTCAAGAGAGATGAACCAAAGGTAATCAGAATGGATGTCAAACAAGGTGTTTCTGAGTTGGTTAAAAGAGGTGATGCTACTGGATCCTCAGAATTGACACAGGTCTTTTATTCTTATGCTGATTTGAAGATAGGATCCAACAAGGATCCTGTAAGTCTTTCGATTGATACAGGAAGTTGGTTGACACACATTTTTGACTCAAATGTAACTTGTTCAGGGTGCAAAAATACTGGTCTCTATAACTCATCTCAATCTTCCACTGTTGTCAAACTGGGTAAGAGAGGTCAATCATTTTTTGGAGCTCATGCCTATTATATCGGGGAATTGGTTAGTGATTCTATTCAAATTGGTGATTTAAATGTTCCTGAAGTTCTTTTCAATGACGTTCATAATACCAGTGGGTTTGGTAATGGTATTCTTGGCTTAGCAAAACCATCTACTAAAGATGAGAGTATTGCCTGGGTCGCAAAAAACCATGGATTGATTAACAAAGCTGCTTACTCACTTATTATTCAACATCTTGATGGTTCTGACGGATCTCTTGTCATTGGTGGTTACGATGCTGCTAAAGTTAATGGTGAAATCAACTGGACCAGTATCAAGAATTCAAATATTCATGCATTACTTTCTGAAGTTAAAATCAATGGTCAGACTATCCCTGTCAACAAACAGTATACTTTAGACACGGGTGGTGGTACTGGATTTTTACCAGAGGCTGCATATAATCAAGTTATTGCTAATTTGCCCGAAGATCCAAAATTCGGAACTGACCGTAGCCAAATTACCTGTTCATTACTTGAAGGTAAAACTTTCACTTATAATTTAAATGGAGTTGAGTACGAGATTCCATTAAGAGACTTTTACACTCCCAAGGAGACCAACGGTGTTTGTAAACTTGGCTTACAAAAAGGGAATGCTGCCCAATTGGGAGCTTGGATATTCAGAAATTTGTTGCTTGCCGTCGATTTGGAGGGTGATTTGTTTGGACTTGCTAGTTTAAAAAACACCACCGAAACCAACATCAAACTGTTTTAAACGGCTAGTGTGCTGATTTGAATTACTTTGTCGTGTTTATTTTTCTCTATTTCTTTCTCTTCTCTGTGCATCTTTTGTTTTGTTGTGCCAGAGTGATATTATACGTTTGTTTCTATAATTTTTGCAACCTTGTAGTTTTCTCAACGTTTTTAGTATAAAGACAATATCTATATCTAAACAACAATTTCGTAGGTGCCCCTCCATGGTACTTTGCGACACTTCTACTTCAATGATTTTTGCAAAAAACTAAAAAATGAACAACTCGGAAGATGTTGAGTTGACCCAGATTTGTAAGTCAATGTTGTTTGGTATTAAAGGGGAGCGTGCGGAAAGGAAAATTCTCGTTGGCGTTGGTTCACGACCACTAATTGTTATCAACAGAAATCAAACCAGTAGAGCAGAAACTTTTGAAAGAAAAAACAACAGACAACTAAAAAGATTATGAACATTGTACCCATCAAAGTCAATTTGTTATCAATTTATTACCATTTGAAGAAATAGCAGAAATTCCGCTTGGGGTTAAGAATTTGGAAAACACTAATACCATTATATTTATCAAAGACAATTCAATGATTACGTTGCAACTACCAAACAATGTGCCCGAAGAAAATGCCAAAATAAAACTAATTAGAAATACAATTTAAAAATGTTTTCTTCTCTTGTTATCATTGTTAAATCATTCTTTGGAATTTTATGTGGCATTCACTAATGATTTAATAGAATAGTTGCAAACCAAGAGATTGGTGAAAAAGTAGAGGACTGCTGTGATCCGACTATAAACACGATTAAACACAAAGGTCTTTTAAAAACGTGTAATATGAACTATAGTGGTAAGTTAAAAATTATAACCGTTGAGATATTGATTGTATCAAGAGCTATCAAATATTAGTAATGGTAAATTTYMATGTTATGATGTGGTTATAAAGGAATTCTATTGTTGAGCAGTAGGTTTTCTATTGAATTTTGGATTGACATGGGCTACCAACCATTTAAGGGCTATTTTATTAAGACCGCCCACATTAGCAAAAGAAGTTATTAGAAAACTAATTATTTGCATTTGTACAAATTTCAGAGTATGAACCATGCTGAGTTTTCCTTGGGAAAAGCTTACCCCTCTACAAGGACATCTTTTCCCAAACAATTAATATTAAAGGTCACCAAATGGTCCACAAGAAGAATAAATTCAACAGTTGATTGGTTCTTTTTTTTTCAATATCTCAATCAATTAAGCAAACAGAGAATAACATGATTTTCAATATTTTGTCTTTCATTTCTTTAGCAATTTTTGTTGATGCTGTTGCTTTGAAAAGCAACCCAAAGGTCATTAGTTTTGATTTTGAGCTAAGATTTTCCGATCCTATCAAAAGAGATACCAACTTTGGTACCGGTACTGCTGCCCCAGTAAAGGACACTCACTGGTCGTTCCCTCTTAAAATTGGATCAAACCAAGACCCAGTAACACTTGCAGCCGATACTGGTAGTTGGTTAATACAAATCAATGATGCTAATGCCACTTGTCCGAATTGCCATAAACACGGTACTTATAATTCATCTGGCTCGCTGACCGTTGTAAAGCTGGGTAAAACAGCAAGGTCATTTTTTACACGACTGGCATACTACATTGGTGAGTTAGTCAGTGATTCTATCCAAATTGGAAATTTACAAATCCCTCAAGTAACCTTCAATGATGTTTATAATTCAACTGCGGGTGATGGTATTTTTGGTTTAGCAAGACCACCATCTGACAAAAATCAAAGTATTGTTTGGGCTGCTAAATACCATGGCTTAGTTGATAAAGCTGCTTATTCTATCTACTTACAAAACCTTGATGGAACGCCAGGTGCTTTAACTGTTGGAGGTTATGATGCTGCTAAAGTTGACGGTGATATCACTTGGACAAGTATTAGAAATGCTAATGTTCAAGCACATCTTGGTCATATTGAAATTAACGAAGAAATCATTGATGTTAATAAAAACTACACCATCGATACCGGTGGTAGGTACGGTTTCTTACCGGAAGCAGCATATAATCAAGTTATTGCTAATTTGCCTGAAGATCCAAAATTTGGAGCCGACCGTGGTCAAATTACCTGTTCATTACTTGAAGGTAAAAACTTTACCTATAATTTGAATGGTGTTGATTACACATTCCCTTTAAGAACTTTGTATGTTCCTACTGAAAACACCGATCACTGTTACCTTGCTTTGCTTAAAGGTAATGCTGCTCAATTAGGTGCATACGTGTTCAGAAATTTATTTGTTGCCGTTGATTTTGAAGATGACTTAATTGGACTTGCTAGCTTGAAAAATACTACTGCAACAAATATCAGACCTTTTTAGTGGTTTCGTTTGATAATACTTACATGATGTATAGTATTTATATAGTTCTTTTTTTTTTCTTATTCCAACTTTTCTTCTCTTTACTCATCTTTTTTTATTTTTTATATTAGTGTTGGAATTGAATATTCTTATTCTGATATTTTTAATTTCTAGTTAGTACACGTTTTTTGTATAGCCTATTTAGCTATAGATAGCGTTATAATATCATTCTTGAAAGAGCTGGTTGCAAACGACAAAATAAAAAAACAAAAACTATGAGCTCACCTAACTGTCCCTATAACTGATCTATTGATTTGATAGACGAATAAATATGCAATACATACATCTGTCAGTTGTGCTTATTGTTTTTCATTCAGTTAATCTCATTAACAATTTCATTTCTATTTAATGGATCATCGTTATCACCACTACTATTTTTGCTGTTGCTGTCATCATTATTCTGTTGTTGTTGCTTTTCACCAAGTAAAAGTTTGATTTTATTCAATTTATCAGCATAATTATAATTTGATTGAAATGAATTGAATTTGAATAAATCTTGACTCAAATCTTGTATTAGCCCTTTTTTCAAAATCAATTGCGATTGCAGTTCTTCCTGTACCTGTTGTGATTCCTCGTCAGTGAAAAACAATGATTTGGCCGACCTCCCATTAAAGTAATGAACTAATTCATCCTGGTGGAATAAAGTGACATTACTGGTAATCAAATAACTGATCAACTCTGACTGATTTTCCAATAAATACTGGGAATATTCTTCATCAGTTAAATCAATAGTAATAACATCAGCAGTTTTCTTGGAAGATTGGTTTGGTTTTTGCTGTTGTTCTTTTTCTTCCTTTGCAGCAACAAAATTAACAATTGGTTTCTTTTTCACCCAAATTCGTAACTTGGGTAAGAATACAAACCCATTATAGTCTTTATTATTGATTGATTTTTCATTATATTCTATTTTCAAAATAGATTCAAATTCATTTGGGATATAACCAAATTCCCCTTCGACCAAACTCAATCTAATGGGCGACAATTCTTCTAATCGACTGAAATGATTATTTCGACAATTATAAACTTGTAAGAATTCATTTCTTGCCAATTCACTAATAGTTGCATCACGACTATTTTCTCGAGCCAATTCACCATTATTAGGACTTGAGTGTAATAAGTGATTATATCTTGCTGGTGCCATGGTATTGCTCAATGCTAATCCTGTAATATCAATGTACAACCCGGTATCCATATCAATGAAACGTGCATCAATGTTATTGTTCCCATTACCACGAACTCTTTGTGATATAAGACTGGAACAGTCCAAGAAATATCTACCTAATCGAATATTATTGATATCATGACCAAAATCAACAATCACTGATTGGTTCAAATATCTTGATAATTTGTGTAAATCCAGAATTGGCATTTGTACATCAATGTCACTATCCCAGGGGAATTGTAATCCATTCCAGTACCATGATAACAATGAACCATGGGCAATCCAAGTGTTCAATCCAAATTGATTAGTCAATCGGAACCATGATTTGATCAATTGATTGATTGATACACTCAATTGTGGAGTGTTATTGATTATCCCATTCATGAATCTCCAATCATAATGACCCCCAAGAGCAAAATTCGCTTCTCGAGTAAGAATATTGGCTTCATGGAAATATTTACCAGGGTTTTCATAAAGCAAGGAAAATTTCAATGAATTTAAATAATTAGTATCAGTTTGATTGAGTGGTTGTGTTTGTAGTTGTTGTTGTATTGACATGATTATCGCAGGCGAGTTATCGACAAACATATCGTGTGATAAATGTTTTTCATAAGTCAAACTAGTTAATTTTTGTGGTTTATTACTGGTTATCAATTTATTTAATTCTTGTTTTAAATCAATTGTAACCCCCAGTTTAAATATTTGATTGGAATTTGATATTTTATTTCGATTTTGTTGATTAACAGGCATTTGATACATCATTTGAAAACCTTGTTGTTCTTGATTAGTGGTTGGTAATAACATTGTTAATGTTGAAGGGTTTTTCATAAACTCATAAACATAAGCTTTGCCTAATATAGGGCGATATTTTTTAGCATTTCTTCCTGGGAACTCGAAAATATGAAACCCTAATGACATTGGTGAATTTTGCTGCTTGATTTTTTTTAATTGTTCAACAACATATGAATCATAGCTTGATAACTGTTCTTGATCATTTAGTATATTGTCAATTTCGTCATCATCAATACAATATTCCTTCGTTGGAAATAACATATTTTTCTGATTAATTCGAGGGTTCTTTTTAGTGGCATCAAAATCTTTACAATTCAATTTCTTCTTTTGATAGTTTTCAATATCATTTTCATCGTGGAAAAATTGATCTTCCAATGGTGACATATCAACAAAATCACTCCAATGGAAACTAGGCAATTCTAGATCCTTATTTTCTTGTTCATTAATATAGTTCAAAATCAAGCCCAATGTGAATCTTGGATCAAATGGTTGATAAGCCAAAGGGATATCATTAGGAATATCAATGACGTTGAATTGACTAGCTTTAATTGTTGTTGAATCGAGTTGATTATATAATTCATTAGTTGATTCATGATTATCAGCAGCTGACGCCACTTGGTTGTGGAATGCAATTTCTTTATCATGATTCATAGATAATGCAAATCCTGCATCATTGCTCAAACTCCACGAACTAAATAGTGATGAAGGGGAATCTGGTTGGTAATTTATTAGTAGTTGTTTGATATTGTCGATATATTTATTACCAATGACATAATTATCTATGGGGGTGAATTGAAATAGTGATAATACAATCAAATTGAAAACAACAATTGAAACCAATAATAGTATTCCTCGAGATCTTCTAATAATGAACATGTTCTAGTGTATATGATGTGAGATAGGTATTGTAACCAATGAAGAAGATGAAATGCTAGATATGATAAAAAAAAATGCCAACTATAAAAAGTATTATTTCAAGATATGAAAAAAAAAAAATAAAAAGAAAGTAGAAGCAAATCTGTATGAATCAATATCTGTGGAAATAATATAATGTGATCTCAAGACTTGCTACTAATAAATCAGGAAAAAAAAAAAGTTTTAACTTTTGTACCTGTATCCTGTATAGAATAAACTTTTCTATTATTTTTTCCTTTGTTTCCGTTTTTTTATCCGATTCTCACTTTGTATGTAAATTGCGTTTAATCTGATCGGGGATTAATATTTGTTGCCAAGAAAAAAAAATTAAGCACAACAAAGCAATTATTTAGTAAGTAATTAAGATGGAATATAATAAATATTGGATTGATTGGTACCTGATTTGACTTTATCGGCTTCTTTTTTTTGAAATGATCTGACTAGTAAAAATGGAGGAAAGTTATAGCAGTGCTAAGTAGTGGAAAGTGTGTGCTGAAATTTTCTCTTTCAAAAAAAAGAAAATCCAAGGGATTCGTGAACAAATGGAGAATGTTCAAAGTTTGGGTGAAACAAAATTTTCTTAAAAACCTGAACCTATGACGTCGTGTGAGTTTATATAAATGTGTACTTTTCTTTTTCTTTTCCTGTAACTAGCTCTAGAATTAGCAGCAATGAAAAAAGCTCTGGATTTATGAAATGTGTCTGTTAGATCTAGATTAATTAAAATGATTTGAGGAACTAACAGGTTGTGAAAACAAGGGTAAAGAAGAAGAGGGAAAAATGAAAAGAAGAATTCCTTTGTTCTGAAAAAATTTTCAACACGGCAAAATGGGTGGTATATATTTGTAAAATTCTACAAAACGCAAATTAGTTGCTTGTCTTCTGAAACTGTCACAGATTGGCAATTCAAAAGTGAACAAAAATTGAAACCTTCATCCTCCTCCTCCAAAACATGAAATTAAATTCCCAATTTCCATTCAATATAGTTTTAGTTACAAAAATGAGGAAATTCTCTTTTAGTTTTTAGTTGTTTTAGGGAAATTACAAAAAAACACACATACTCATTCAATGAAATCGTCCACAACAATGAATTTTTTTTTGCCGTTTAAGGAACAGAGTTAAGGGTTAGTGTTTTTGTCTATTGTTTAGTACGTTTTGTGTTTAGAGATCGAATCATCATTATGAGCAACACCAACTTATTGTTTCCAACACAAATAAACAAAGTAGAGTTTTTTTTTTCCAGAAAAGAGGCGAAGTCAAAATCATTATGAACAACAATGTATAGATTAACGTTGGCAACTCTTAACCTCACGCGTCCCTTACATCTTTTATATCCCTTCCCCGTCTTGAATTTTCACCGCCGCCACCACCACCCATCTCTTTTGTTGGTTTTGTTCAACACTAAAACACGTGAATTCAGGAACAAGCTTCACTATTACATAATTATGAACTGATATCGAAACGAACAAAAAGGATGGTGTGATGGTACAAAAACTAGATAACACATATTCCAATTTTTGTTCTCTCTTTCGTTGCTGCTGATATTTTATCTTAGGGAAAACAATCACATCTTTTAAGCCTTGTAAATTATATCCTATATTAATCACGGTTTTTTGTTATTGGAAATCCCATACGAGACTTAACTTGCATAATACATATGCATATTAAACATAACAGAGTTCCCCGCCTCAGTAACAGACTTTGTATATTTTGTGTATTTCTCGGGTATACTTTCTCATTTTATGATAATAATGATTATTGGCGAAGTAAGTTCTTTTTCATTTGCCGGGTTTGTGGTTTGTCTCTTATAAAATAATTCAGATAATACAAATGCTTCAAACTCTTGGTTTGATTGATATTTGCTAATACAAGGTAATCAACTCTTTCCGACATTAGAAAAACAAAACCAGCTTATGTGTTATAGAGTGGAGATTACTGGCCCTTCAAGATAAGGAATATCAAAATTTAGTCACTGCCATTATTGCTTAACTTGAAAAAGAATTCAATTTTAAGCCACCTTTATTATTTGTAATAATCAAAAACAGCACTTATAACAACAACAACCTCGCATTCAGCTTTAGATCTGATTGGCCGTGTTGTCATAAGGCATACATTGATTTTAGTTTCTAACTTAAAGAAGGAAGATTTAATCTGGTTTTTTTTCGATGCCTAATTCAACGACAACAATAACAAACAAGGCTTTTTATATCCAAGTTTATACAAATACGAAACATCGAAAAAAAAAAGCACCACAATGGACAATAGCTAAAAAGTAGAAGGGGATGATGGCTTTCACTAATATCAATTACGAATGACCTATGTTAGCTTGCTTTTTATTTGCTTATTTTGGATATAGATAAAAAAAAAGAGAAGTATCATAAGCTTAAGCCCTCAAAGCAATATGGGAAACCGGAAATCAGACCAAATCTTGATTTTGCGGATCTATGACAAGTTACAATAAAACTAAGCTCCTTAACCCCCCCCCACATACTAATTTTTTTTAGACATACAATTTAGTAGATATGAATAATGAAGCTCTCTTCAAGCTTGCTTTTAAACAGATCCCAAGTGCCAAGAACTAGAATGAATGATAGTCTTTATTATGGATATTGTAAGTGCTGGGATTACTATCCCGACAATTTGGTAACCGCACGTAAATGGAAAACCATCAAAAAAATCATCAGCCAGACCACACAAGAGATATTGACTCAACAATTTGATTTGATTTGAATCAACGCCAACAGTTCAAGAAGTAAAACCTCTCTATTCCATTTACTGGCCTGACACATAATGAAGATAAGAGTAGCATTATTACAATTGAATCCAAGAATCGGAAAGATTAATGAAAACATCTCCAATGTTTATAAATTATTATCCTCATCGACCCAACAACAACCAACACCACCACCACAGACAACAATTACAACAACAACGACAAATCAACAATTGAATAGCAAATTTGACCTAATAGTATTACCAGAATTAGCCATTACAGGATATAATTTCCCCAATAGTACTGCCATAAAACCATATTTAGAATCAATTGATAAATTTGGTCCATCATTAAATTTAGGACGTGAATTAAGTATTAAATATCAGTCCATTTTGGTTATAGGGTATCCGGAATTTTCTCATGATGATAATAAAATTTATAACAGTTGTGCTGTTTTCAATCGGTTTGGTCAATTGATTTATAATTATCGGAAAAGTTTTCTTTATGAAACTGATGAAGTTTGGGGATGTAATGAAAATCCCATCAAAGGGTTCCCATCAATAGAATTGGATTTTTCTCCCACCAGCAACAAAATACGTGAGGATATCAATGTCAATGAGACCTCCGAAACAACAACACAGCTGATCATTACAAATATTGGTATATGCATGGATTTAAATCCTTATAAATTTGAAGCGCCATTTAATAAATTTGAATTCAGTATGAGTTCATATTCTCAACGAGCAAAATTATTGATTTGTCCAATGGCATGGTTAAATCCCAGTTCACCATCTATTCTTGATAATGAAGAATTTGATAAATCTGATAAATTGGAATTAGCTCAAGAATTAGAATCAGAATTGAAAGAAAATTTAGATTCTGCGGAGGCAAGTTGGTCAACAATAAATTATTGGATTTTAAGATTTTTCCCTTATTTATCTCATAAAAATAGTATCATGCCCAAATGGTTCAACAACAAAACCAGTACTGAAGCCAATAATGATGAAAAAGTGACGGTTTTATGTTGTAATCGGGTTGGAGTTGAAGAAGATGTGGTTTATGCTGGGAGTAGTTGTATTTTACAATTTAATAATCATGGTAAATACAATGATGCTACTGATTTAACTAATGAAAGTGTTGAGTTGATTGGTAATTTGGATCAAATTAATGAAAGTATTTTGATTAAAGAAATTGATTTATAAGGAAGAAATTTTTTTTCCCCCTATAATCGTTATTTGTTTGAAAGTGAAGATTGATTTATTTGTTTCTGGAACCACAGAAGAGATAGATAAAAGAGTGTGATTGACAGATAACAATCCTTAATGAATAAAACGAAAAGACGCTAGTTAGGATTGTTTCAATGCTGCAATCACAAAGAACAGTTTTCTGACCAATTTCTGGGCGATATTTATACTTTGATTTGGATTTTAGTTATCGTGTGATAAGATACTTTTATTTATTGTTCTGTTACAATTTATAGACATGGGAGACCATTTGTGAAGTGTTCTATTAAATTTTACGTTTAAGTGTAGGTTTGGATTTAAGTTTGAAATGTAAACTGTGATACTTCAATCCATAAATAATATTAGGCTTAAAGTCAAAAAACCACTACGTAGAGTATAAAAAGAGCTTAACCATAGTTACAGACCAAATACTGAACACTACTGTAGTAATAACAACAACACGTCAAAAAAAAAAAGAAGCACAAAAGAAAAAAAAAAAATAGTCGCGTGCGAGAGAATGTTAATATTATTTCTAAGACATTGGTAATCTGAAAAATAAAAGATAATAAGTATTCAAACCAAAAAGCATTATAATTACATTATTTATAACAAGACGTCAAAAATGAGATTCAAATATTATGCATCGTTTTATGTAAGCTGTGTGGACAACCCATACACTTTTTCATGAGCTTTCACTTTATTATTAACAGTATTGGGGTTGTGTTCGTCAAAGCAATAAAGGTACACACGATGAAC